>NW_006408655.1:1848721-1851584 GCF_000296735.1 Chrysochloris asiatica
GCCTCCTCTTCTTCCATCTTCTTTTGATGCTTCCTGCATCATTCAATATTTTCCCCATAGAATCTTTCAGTTTTGCAAGTTGGAGCTTGGATTTTTTCTTCCATTTTTTTCAGCTTCAATTATGCTGAGTGTGTTCTTCTGTTTTGGTTTTCTAACTCTTTGCACATTTCATTAGAATGCTTTACTTTGTTTTCTCAAGCTGCCTTCAGCAGAATATGCTTAGCCCTCAACAAAACTTATATCTGGGGACTTAAAGTCCAAGCAATTTGAGTGGCATTTCCAGGAATTTATAGGGTGTTGGAGAATGAATATTGCTATTATTTTAAAACCATGTTTGAAACTATGAATAGGATTATTTGATCTTCAAGTTGTAAATAATGATAAAATCTTTCCTCTTAATGATATTTGATGAGCATTTCTAGTTTTTCCATTATGGGCTCACTTTCTGATCCTATGTGGCTGGCCATGGGGGTGGTGGTGGCTTGAGTTAAGAGTGGAAACTATGCCTTTCAATTCTGGGCCAAGACTCTAAGTGCTGGTGCAAGACTTCCCAGACCTTTTTGTTTCCTCTGGTGTGGTAATCAACATTTGGTATAGTGTTCCTCAATCAACTTACATTACTGAGTGACATCTATAAGCAAATCTTCCCTTCTTTTTCCCATCCAGACTGTGAAGAATATGTAGCAGCAACAGGAAATGAAGTCACATTGGTGGTTTTATATCATTTGAATTTTGAAGTTTATTATCTCATTATAACCTATTCCCAGACACTGCTAACAAAGCCTCCTTATGAGAGGAAGTATCATTACCTGTCATTTCTAATAAAGTGTCATGTTCTCACTTACTTTTGCTATGAGGCCATTTTGCTTGTCCAAAACATCTTAATTAACAGTATCAAATGGAATTAAAAATCTAAAAATTCCTATCATTTTGTGATAGGTTTAATTGTGTCCACACAAAATATGTGCTAGAATCCTAACCCCTTTACTCATGGATGTGATTCTGTTTAGAAACAGGGTTCTATTTGTTATGTTAGTATGCCATATCAGTGTAAGGGATATTCTAAATCTAACTATTTTCAAGCTATAAAAGAACAGATTAGACATAGAGACAAGTACAACCTAGGGGAGACCGATGCCATATGAGGATCATCTATAAGCCAAAGAATCAAGGAAAACTTAGGGAATCCAACAAGGAAAGAAGTGACACTGATTTGGACTTATGGCTTCCAGAACTGTGAGAAAATAAATTTCTGGTCTTTAAAGATCCCTGCTTGTGGTATTTCCGTTAGCAGCAGCAATAGGTAACTAAAGATAAATTATTGTTGTTAGGTGCCATCGAGCTGGTTCTGAATTATAGCAGTGGTTCAAATTCCCCATCCACTCCTTGGAAAACCTATACAGGATCGCTATGGGTCAGAAACAACTTGACAGCTCTTAACAACAACAACAACAACAACAACAACATGTACAACAGAATAAAACACTGTGCCACTGTTACTATATTTGTTACTGCATTGTTGCAGCCACTGTTTTGAGGTGTTCGTCTTTTTCACTGACCCTCTATCTTACCAAGCATGCTTTCCTCCAGGGAGTAGTCTCTTCTGATAACATGTCCAAAGTATGTAAGACTGTCTAGCCATTCTTGCTTCTAAGAAGAATTCTGTCTCTACTTATTCCAAGACAGAGTTTGTTGTTTGTTCTTCAGGCAGTGCATCGTATATTTAATATTCTTCTCCAACACCACAGTTCAAATATATTCATTCTTCTTCAGTCTTCCCTAGTCATTGTCCAGCTTGAAATACTATGACTTGGGTCATGCACGCCTTAATCCTCAAAGTGATAACTTTGCTTTTGAACACTTTAAAGAGATCTTTTTCAGCATATTTGACCATGCAATACCTAATTAGATTTCTTGACTGCTGTTTTCATGAGCATAGATTACAAATTTAAATACAACGAAATCTGATAACTTCAGTCTTCATTTATTATTAATAATGTTTATTGGTCTAGTTGTGAGGTTTTTTTTAAGGAGTTTTGTTTTCTTTATGTTGAGGTGTAATCCATATTGGAGGCTGTATTCTTTGATCTTCATCATTAAGTTCTTCAAGTCTTCTTCATTTTCATCAAGTACAGCTGTGTCATCTACATGTCACAGCTTCTTAATGAACCTTCCTCCAATCTTGATGCTGCATTCTTCTTTATATAGTCCTACTTCTCAGATTACTTGCTCAGCATATGGATTAATTTAGAAACTATGACTCTAAACAAAGCTTACAACTAAATATCCGAGGCAAGCTGTCACTTTTTATGATTTAGATAACTGTACAACTTGGATCACAGTATAGGTTGTTGTTGTTATGTGCTGTCAAGTTGATTCTGACTCAGTGACCCTGTATAGTGTTTCTGAGGAGTGGCTGGTGATCTTAAACCGCCATCCTTGCAGTTCAAACCCACTTTGCAGGCCAACGCATTAGCCCACAGCACCACATCAGGATTCCTTGGTAGGTAAAAAGTCATATGTAGATTCTTCACTATTTCCATTATCAATGGATCATGTTCAACATCATGGTCTGAGAAAAATGCTAAATCTAATGTTCTAAAATATATCTCAATTCTCGTTAAAATGATCCTTAATGACTAATCTTAAAAGAAAATAAAGAACAAAATTTGTTGTTGTTATTATTATGTGTCGTGGAGTCAGTTCCAATGCATAGCGACCCTGTAAAGGGTTTCCGAGGCTGTAAATCTTTATGGGAGCAGAAAGCCTCATCTTTCTCTCATGTTAAACTAAGATAACTCAAAATAAGGTGGGCTGGAAGCATGATTGTGGTAGGCAGCATTTAAGATGGTGTCTCATAGTC
>NW_006408655.1:1852051-1852567 GCF_000296735.1 Chrysochloris asiatica
TGGCACTATGGCATAAGCATTGGATCGCAAGTTTGGTTTGAACTGCAAAGTCCTCAGTTAAAACTCACCAGATGTGCCTCACTTAACAACTCAGTGCCCTCTTCAATGATGACATTTCCCCCCTCCTTGCCACTCTGGGTAACCACTAATAAGTTTTGGTCTCTTTATATTTGTCTATTTCTCACCCTGTACAAGTGTATCAAAATATCTGAATTAATTAATTCATCTGTGTATTAATTCTACAAGTACTTAGAATGTGCCAGGTCTCAGGTATTAGGGACACATAGATAAAGAGGACCTAGTCTTAGGCATCTTGAAATATACAGGTCATGGGAAAAACAACACTGTTTAAAAGTCTTTATAAGTGTGAAGAGAGTTACAAAAAAAGGCATTGAAATATTAGTGATACAAGTGTTGGAGAACTAGCGGTGGGAGGAGAGAACTGTGTCTGAGATGAGTATTCTGAAAGGTTAAGACCTAGTTTGGAACTGAAAGATGAGAAGGAGTTTTCTGGGA
>NW_006408655.1:1853333-1856333 GCF_000296735.1 Chrysochloris asiatica
GAGTTGGGGAGTGGCAATTCTCTGACTAGAGATGTCAGATTCCACAGGGAAAATAAGACCTTTTTTCTTCTTTTAAATTTTCTGGGCTCAACTGTTCAGAATTCTGTCCATTTTCTGTAAAAGAATGAATTTAATTAAATGCATTGTTTCATCTTCAATTTCTTTCTCAAGTTTCACTAAGGTTGAGTTTTGTTGAATTTAACTCAAATTCTCTTTCTAACCATTCTATTTACTTATAATAATCTGTAACATACTAACATATTAGGGAAGATGAGAGGTTAAATGTTCAAGCTTTAGACATTTAAAAAATATATATTCTGTGATAAAGATGATGTTTAATTTCCTGTTGTGAGTGTTAATCAAAGGATTCACTCAAAATCCTTTCAACCAATATCATTATGAAGCTGTGTATGTTTGCTCTCTGACCCTAGAAACTCTCATTCTCAAATTCCACTCAAATGGAATTTCTTCTTGTAATTTCATCCCAGAAAATGTGAGAGCTACCAAACTGCTCAATTTTCCTATCTGCATTATGTGATTGCCAATGACTTGGAAGTGAATCAATTTGACTATTTTAGAAATGCTCTTCCTGTCAAATCAAACCATAGAAAAATATGAACATACTGCTGGATGACAATCAGTGGCTGGCAAAACAACGTGCCTAAAACAAAGAGGCTGCCAGGTGCCATCAAAGGAGCCCTAGGAGCCAAGAGTGATTTGTGAAATGACACTGCTTTCCCTGTGCTCATCTACATGTTGTGTCAGGACACCCTACACTGGCAGTTCATTTATCAGGAAGCAGCACCATTCGCATCAATAATGTTTGCAATTAGAGCCTGTTAGGTGTGATTGAAAGTGATGCCTCAAATGTATTATGTAATTTGAGAAAGGAGAAACAACATCTGGAGTCCTGTCATTTTAGTGGGTTAGAGTGATGAAAACTCAGGGAGGAGTCAATGTAGATTTCTGTAAACAAAAAGTTGTTGGGCAACTTTTCATAGAACTCTATGAAATCAAGTTCTATATGGCATTGTAGATATTTAGTAATACTAGTTTGTTGTTGTTAGGTGCCATTGAGTCAGTACTGACTAATAGTGAACTTACACATAACAGAAAGAAACTCTGCCCGGTCCTGCGTCAACTTTATAATCGTTGCTACTCTTGATCACATTGCTTCCACCACTATGCAAATCCATCTTGTTGGGGGTCTTTACCAAACATGATATCCTTCTCCAGGTACTGAGACCTCCTGATAATATGTTTAAGTATGAGAGATGAAGTCTGGTCATCCTGACTTCCAATGAGCATTCTTGCTGTACTTCTAGTATAGATTGGTTTGTTCTTTTGGCAGTCCATGGCACTTTTAATAGTCTCCTCTGACACCATACATAGCTCAAATGCATCAATTCTTCTATGGTCTTCTTTATTCATTGTCCAACTTTCCCATGTGTTTGAAGTTATTGAGAATACCACAGCTTGGGTCAGGTCATATTTGAGAAGACAGTCAAACATTATAATGAAATGCGCAAAGATCTGAAGTTAGAAAACCAAAAGGGAAGCACATGCTCAACATTTCTCAAGCTAAGGGAACTGAAGAAAAAATTCAAGCATCAACTTCATAATTGAAGGATTCTCTAGGCAAATTATTGAATGATGCAGAAAGCATAAAAAGAAGATGGAAAGAATATACAAAATCACTGTACCAAAAAGAAATGGTCAATGTTCATCCATTTCAAGAGGTAGAATATGATCAAGAGCCAATGATACTGAAGGAAGATGTCCAAGGTCCATTGAAAGAATTGGCAAAGAACAAGACTCTGGGAATTGATGGAATACAAAAAATATCAGTTTAGTTAACATTTATTGAGTGCCACAGTGTTGTGCTAAATGCTTACACATGGAGGTGTTATTTTTGTTGTTGTTAGTTGGTGTCAACTTGATTCAGACTCATGAGGACATCATGAGTGCATATAAGAGCTGCTTCATGGGGACTTGAAGACTTTTGGAAGTAGACTGCCAAGGGTTTTTTCCTGAGGTGCCTGAGGGTTTCAACATTTGCTAATTAACTGAAAGCTCACCACAGCCCTGTAAGATAGTATTATTATCACTCATGTTTTACAGCTGGGACTCTATGAAATATGGGTTGAATGAATGAATACATCACAAATTTAGTGTCCAAGGATGTGTAAATGGAGACTGGCACTATTAATAAGTAGTGGAGTTGGACTTTAGTATTAGGTCTTTTGATTCTTCACTCATCTCTCTTAATACTATATTTCCAGCTCACCAACAGACACAAAGAAGACTAACAACCATGAAGTTTCCTAAGAAATATGGAGCAGGGCTTGCTTAATATAAGAGGACTAGCTGTTCACCTGTATGATGTATTATTAGGTATGCATGCTTGGATGTTCTCAGATAATTTTTGCTATATACTGATACCTGAAATCCCAGAACTTTACACTCTAACCCTCTCAAAATGTTTTTTTGTTTGTTTATTTTTTGTTAAAATGCAGGAAGAGCATAGTGACCCTGGAGGGACTGGGTAGGTTTGAACTGTAGGATAGCAGTCCAGTGGTTATGCTACAGCAGCACACAAGGACTCCCCTATCATCATGGTAACTATAACATGATGGAAAGGCAAGAAATTGGTTTCCCCACAAAATGTGGGCAATATGAGGCCAACTGACTAGGGAGGCTAACAGCCAGAAAGAGGAGAGCAGGGTGAGAGCATTTACTTAGATTACAATGTGAATTCAAGAGGTAGCATGTAATCAAAAGTCAATGGTATTGATAGAAGAAGTCCAAGCTGCACTGAAGGCATTGGTGTCAAACTAGGCTCCAGGAATTGAAAGAATACAGATTGATACAGTTCAACAAACTGATGCTGCCCTGGAGATACTCACTGTTGTGTGTCAAGAAATTTATAAACCTGGCCAGCCAATTGGAAGAGGTCAATATTTGTGCCCATTCCCAAGAAAGGAGGCCAAATGAAAAGTG
>NW_006408655.1:1856815-1858895 GCF_000296735.1 Chrysochloris asiatica
TTTAAAATCAGGAAAGGTGCATGTCAGGGTTATATTCTTTCACCATACTTATTTAATCTGTATGCCAAATAAATAATCAAAGAAACTGGATCATATAAAGAAGAATGTGGCATTGGTATTGGAGGAAGACTCATTAACAACCTGTAATGCAATATGCAGATGATACAACCTTGCTTGCTGGAAACAAACAGGATTTGAAATATTTACTGATGAAGAACAAATACTACAACCTACAATATAATTGCAATTCAAATATAAGGAAAACAAAAGTCATCACAACTGGACCAATAAATAACATGATAAAAGGAGACAAGATTAAAGTTGTCAAAGACGTTATTTTGCTCAGATCCACAATCAGTGCTCATGGAAGCAGTAGAAAACAAATATAATGACATATTGTAATTAAGTGTTGTCGAGTCACTTCCAACTCATAGTGACCCTGTATAGGGTTTCAGAGGAGCAGCTGGTAGCTTTGAACTGCTGACCTTGTGGTTCTCAGTCCAGTGCTGATCCTACAGTACCACACCAGGATTCCAAAATGACATATTACATTGGTCAAATATGCTTCAAAGACCTGTTTAAAGTATTCAAGAGCAGAGATATCAGTTTGAGATCTAAGAGGTACCTGACCTAAACCATGGAATTTTTTGTTATCTCATATGAATGTGAATATTGGACAATGAATAAGGAAGCTCTTAGAAGAATTGATACATTTGAATTATGATATTGGTGAAGAATGCTGAAAGTACCATGGCTTCCAGAAGAACAAACAAACTTGTTTTGGGAAAGCACAGATCCTTAGAAGTCAGGTTGGTAAGACTTCGTCTCTTGTACTTTGGACATATTGTCAGGAGGGACCAGTTCATGAAGAAGAACATCGTACTTGGAGCATCAGTGAAAAAGAGGAAGACCTCCAACAAGAAGGATTGATTCAGTAACATCAACAATGGCCTCAAACATAACAATAATTGTGAGGCTGTAGATGGACTGGGCAGTAGTTAGGTCTGTTGTGAATAGGGTTGCTATGAGCTGGCACCGACTTGAGAACACCTGACAGCAAAACAGCACAATGTTAAAGGTGGTCCTGGTTGGAAGGAAGCTGAGGCAGAGAGTGTGTGTTAGTTGAAAAAAGAATCAAAGACAAACTTGGCTTCTTTGTGAAATTCTTCATAAAGCAATCTCAAAAGCATTTTCATGCTCAAGTTTAAGATTACTCTATTACAGCAGTCTGAGTTTAAAGATGTTTCTGAAATCTGAGCTGATCCACATATTCCCTAAAGTAAACTAGCCTTAACAACTTGTTTACATTGTCACCACAGAGAATATACATGACATCAATTCTCAGTGTTATTCCATTCTGGTTGAAAAAATGAAAAATAATCAGCTATCAGCCTCAGTGAGTTATAAATATTTTATTGGGCTTTGATTGGAATGGAAAATAAAATTTAAAATGATCTACATTTAAGTTATAAACAATTAGTCTTTTAAAATTGTTCTGACAGGCAAACTGCTTTGAATATAAAAAAAACAAATCAAACCAGAAAACTAAGGGTCACTTCAGTGTTAGAAGGCAGAAAATGAAAACAACGTGTTTTTCTTCTAGCAAGTATAACCATAACAGGCCCTAATGTTAAGTATCAGTCAGTCCTCCAGTTGTTGTTGTTAAGTGCCTTGAGTTGGTTCTGACTCAGAGTAACCCTGTATAGGGTTTCTGAGGAGTGGCTGATGAACTTGAACTGTTGACTTTGAGGTTCAAACCAACTTTGCAGTCCAACGCCTCACCAGGACTAGTTGTTGTTATTGTTGTTAGGTGCCATCGAGTTGGTACCAACTCATAGTGACCCGATGCACAACAGAATGACACACTGCCCGGTCCTGGGCCAACCTCACAATTGTTTCCACACTTAAGCCCACTGAGGCTACTATATTGCCAATCCATCTCACTGGGGGCTTTCTCTTTTTCTCTGACCCTCCACTTTACCAAACATGATACCTTTCTGCAGCGACTGGACCCTCCTGACATTATGTCCGAAGTATGAGAGATGAAGCCTGGCCATCTTGGTTTCCAAGGAGCACTCTG
>NW_006408655.1:1859960-1861690 GCF_000296735.1 Chrysochloris asiatica
CATATAGCTTTTAAATCATTGAAAAGCCTTCTAGCTTTTCCTGGTACTAAAGTAAGGTCAAAGCAGAACTGTTCCAGCTTACCTACAAATAGCACACTAAGGAATGGATTTCATTCGTTACCTGGGGATTGCCTGTACATGATTTTGATTAAATTCACTGAGTTTCCTTCATTGTAGCTAAAATGCTTGGGTTGGTTACCAGATGTGTCCCTTTCAATGGGGTTTGTACACTGAAAATCACAGCAAGGTGTTTTCTGAAAAGATCATATTATATGGATGGTTTATAACATTATGTAAATGTTGATCATTTTCGGTATTTTAACTTCAAGATAATCGCATCCCAGCTACTCAGTGTGGGAATCCTAAAATTAGCCGATGGAAAGGCCATTTCATGTGTACATGTTTCTTGAAGGTTTCTTAAAGGTCCACCTTTACTGAACTATATGTTACTGATGAGTATAGATATTGGAGGAGTCCCTGAGTGGTGAAGCCCTGGGTTACTAACTGAAAGGTTGGTGTTTCAAACCTACCTAGAGGTGCCTGTAAAGAAAGTCCTGGAGATAAACTTTTGGATGAAAACCTTTCAGAGGGCTGTTCTACTCTAAAACACACAGGTTGGCATGAGTTGAGCTCAACTTTATGTCAACTGGTTTATACATTTGAGAGTCAAACTCATTCTGTTTGAGTTATGAATTCATCATTTCTTAGTGGCTTGATCTTAGGCAATTTATTTAACATTTTGGTGTCTGAGTGTGCTTACTTGTTAAAATGAGAATAAAATAGTACTTAGCTTGTTGGATTGTTATGAACATTAAAAAATGTATGTAAGAAGTCTAGAATTATGTGACACATAAATTCTCAATACAAGTTATCATTATTTCCCCTTCAAGTTTTCTTTTCTCATCCTTCCCTTTGCAAAAATGGTATGGAGATGATGTCTGACCTCTTCTGACTCCATAAGGGGGAAGTAGTCTTCTAGGAGGTGGGGGTCAGATATGCCTCTATCCTCCACCTTTACCCATCCCTCCCAAAGCACTCTGCTTCTCTTCTGGGTTCCATAATCTTGCAATTGTCACACAAAACTCACAGACAGTTCTCATGGTTATGGGGTTTATAAGGAAAGTGAACAAGGTACAATTCAGAATCAGAAACAACTCAGGATACGGTAGTTCTTGGTGAGGAGCACCTCTCTCAGCTGTACTGCAAGCATGCCTCACTCTTGTACTCAGCCTCTCAGTCACACAGCATCATGGTGTCTGATCTTCTTGGCCAAGTGTTCCAAAGCTCCTTTAGTCCTATGGGTAACTGCCTGAAGGGCATCCAATTCTGCAAGACAGCTTCCTGCCCAAAGGCACTCAGCCTCAATCCATGGACCAGGAAACACACTGCTCTGTCTCTCCATGCCACATCTGCCTCTGCAGCTGCTGTCTCTGGACCAATAAATTACATCATATAAATGGAGAAAAGTTTGAAGTTGTCAAAGACTTCATTTTGCTTGGATCAACCATTAACACTCATGGAAGCAGCAAGAAATGAAATGACTTTTGCATTAGGCAAATCTACTATGCAAGACCTCTTTATAATGTTCAAAAGCAAAGAGGTCAGTTTGAAAACTAAGGTGTCTTGGGCTAAACCATAATATTCTCAGTAACATCAGATGCATGTGCAAGTTGGACAGTGAATAAGGAAGACTGTGGAAGAATTGAAACATTTGAGTTATGGTGTTGGAG
>NW_006408655.1:1863195-1864579 GCF_000296735.1 Chrysochloris asiatica
GAATCGACTCGACGGCACTTAACAACAAAGAGGTCTTGCGCAGCAGATTTGCCTAGAGAAATATGTAATTTGATTTCTTGACTGCTGTTTCCATGAGTGTTGATGGAAATCTAAGCAAAATGAGTTATTTGACAACTTCAACTTGTCTCCATTTATCTTGATGTTATTTATTGGTCCAGAGGTGAGGATTTTTGTTTTCTTTACATTGAAGTGCAACTCAATGAAATACTTCATCAATATTTCAAGTCCTCTTCACTTTTAGCAAGCAAGGTTGTATCATCTGCATATTGCAAGTTGTTAATGAGTCTTCCTCTAGTACTGATGCCAAGTTCTTCTTCATATAATCCAGTTTCTTGGATTATGTGCTCAGCATACGGATTGAATGAGTATGGTTAAAGACTACAACTCTGTTACAAACATATTCTGATTTTAAACCACTCAGTGTCCCTTTATTCCGTTTGAAAAAATGTCCCTTGGTCTATGTACAGGTTCCTCATAAACACAATTATATAATTCTGGATTACTCACTCTTTACAATGTTGTTCATAACTTGTCACCATTCATACAGTCAAAAGTCATTGCATAATCAGTAATGCACAGGTAAACATCTTTCTGGTATTCTCTGCTTTCAGCCAAGATTCATCTGTCATCAGCATCCTTGTTCCACATCCTCGTCTGAGTCTACCTTGAACTTCTGGCAATTACCGGACAACATAGTGTTGCATCAATGTTTGAATGACCATTAACCAAATTTGACTTGCATATGATATTAATGATTGTGTCCAATAATTTCCACATTCTGTAGGATAACTTCTTTATGGAATTGGCACAAATATGAATGTCTTTCAACCAGTTGTCCAGGTAGCTGTCTTCCAAATCTCTTGTCTTAGATGAGTGAGTGCCTCCAGGACCACATCAGTTTTTTTGAAAGATTTCAATTTGTATTCCATCAGTTCCCCAAGCCTTGTTCTTTGGTAATGCCTTCAGTGTACCTTGGACTTCTTCCTTCAATACTACTGACTCTTGAAATTGTTGTACATTGACCATTTCTTTCTAGTACAGTGACTGTGTATTTCTTCCATCTTCTTTAGATACTTTATTCCTCATTCAATATTTTGCCCATAGAATCCTTCAGTACTCCACATCTAGGCTTGGATTTTCCCTTCAGTTCTTTCAGCTTGAGTAATGCTTAGCATGTTCTTCCCTTTTGGTTTTTGAACTCCAGGTCTTTGCACTTTTTATTATAACACTTGACTTTGTCTTCTCAAGCTGCCTTTTGAAATTCTCTGTTCAGTTCTTAGACTTCCTTATTTCTTCCATTTGCTTTAGCAGCTCTACCTTACTCCAGATCAATTTTTTAAATAAAAAAATTAATTAGAAAATA
>NW_006408655.1:1865064-1875670 GCF_000296735.1 Chrysochloris asiatica
TATGGTCTTCCTTATTCACTGTACAGCTTTCACATGCATATGAGGTTATTGAAAATACCATGGCTTGGGTCAGGCGCACCTTAGTCCTCCAGCTGACATCTTTGCTCTTCAACACTTTAAAAAGATCTTGTGCAGCAGATTTGCCTAATGCAATATGTCATTTGATTTCTTGACATTGGTTTACTCAAAAATCGACTATTATTCTAGTTTTAAAAAAGAAAGAAAAACTTTTAATTTTGAAATCATTTTAGATGCACAAAAAAGTTGTAAAGATATCCCACAAATTTCCTGTTTTCACTCAGCTTTCTTTAATAGCAAGCAAATCCCCTGCCATCAAGTTGATTCCAACTCGCAGCGACCTTGTATAGGGTTTCTAAGGTTGTCTACCTTTACAGTAGTTACTGTAAATCTTTATGGTAGACTTCTGAGGCAGATACATTTGAAATTCTGACCCTGTGAGTAATAGTTGGGTGCTTATCCTACCATTCTACCAGGGTTCCTGCTTCCATTAATATTAAAAAAAATTTTTTTTAAAGCTTTTTATTGGGATTTTGGGGAAAGTTTATAGACAAGTTGGTTTTCCATTCAATTCATACCTATTTTAATATGTGACATTGATTGCTATCTCACATTGTATCAGCATTCTTTCCACTTCCTCCCTGTGTTTACTGTTTCCATTCATCTTTCTTTCCTAACCCTTCCTGCCTTTTTGAGCTTTGTTTCTGGGTAAATGCTGCCCTTTGATCTCATGTTCTAAGGATTAAGAACCTCCCTACTATTACTGTTCACTCTAGACCTGTCTACTATTTGCCTGAAAGTTGACATACAGGGATGAGCTCAATTCCAGGTTTAAAGAGTGACTAAGAGCCATAGTCTTGAGGGTCAGCTTCTCTTAATATTAATATCTTATAAAACATGGCACAGTGATCAAAATTAAGAAATTAACATTGGAACAATATTTGCTAAATTTTAGACTTCTTTAAGATTTGACTAAGTTTTCCATTCAAGATTCCATCCAGAATCAACCAGTTGTCTTTGTGTTGACTCTGACCCACGGAGACGCTGACTTATCTGTGTGAGAGTAGAACTATGTTTCAGAGGGTTTTTTTGTGTGTCTATTTCCAAAACATTTTTATTTTTAAAAAATTATTTAAATTGTGAATGGAGTGGAGGTTTGAAATCATCAGTTTGACATTTAAGAAGTCAAACACTTTGATTCATTTCCATGATTGCTGTATCTCAATAGTGTTGTTGTTTTCTCTATGTACCTATCTACTGCTTGGCAGAAAATTGGGCCATGAGGGTGAGTTCCTTTCTAAACCGGCTGATTTTTGGTAACTAGATCATGAATCCTTTCTTTTAATGTACCTTTGAGTGGACTGGAACCTCCAGCCTTTTAGTTAGCAGTTGAATTTGTGAACTGTTTGTAGTACCCACAGACTTCCCATGAGCACACATCAAGTTTAGCTTTTGTGTTTCTTTCAGAAAACAAAACCCAACAATAACAACTAAACAAACCCATTGTTACCAAATCTGACTGATAGTGACCCTATGTAAAGCACAGAGTAGAACTGCCCTATAGGGTTTCCAAGGCTATATAACCTTCATGGAGAAGATTGTCATTTCTTTCTTCTGAAGAACTTCTGTTGGGTTGTAACCACAAAACTTTTGGTTAGCAGTGAACCACTTAACCATTATACTTCTTTATGTTTCTTTAATGTACTCCATGCTTTGATAGTTTCTCAGCCTTTCCTTTACTGACACTTTTTAAAGAGTCTTAGTCAAGCATTTTGTAGAATGACTCTCAATTTTGTTTGTCATAATTAATTAAACTGAGATTATGGACTTTTGGGAAGAATACCATAGAGAGATACCCTTCTCACTGTAACATGTCAAGTGTTGTTAGGTGCCACTGAGCTGATTTTGGCTCACAGTGACCCTATATACAACACAATGAAACAGTGCCCAGTCCTGTGCCATTCTCATAATTGTTAGTGATGTTAACCTTCATCACTTGGTTAAGATGGTATCTGCCAGATTTCTTCATAATAAATTTCTATTTTACCCATTCCATGTTTTCATTATTAGAAGTTGACTAGTAAATCCAGCCCTCACTCAATGAAGGTTAATTAAACTCTACCTCCTAGAGGGAAGAGTATCAACATTTTTCTGGACATACATTAAAATCACCTTTGCTGTTGTTAAGTGTTACTGAGTCAGCACCAACTCTTAGTGATCCTGTATATGGTATTCAAAGAGTTTCTCGTGGGTTTGAATCACCAACATTATGGTTAGCAATCTAGTGCTTATCCTATAGTGCCACAGCAGATCTCCAAATCACCTTAGGAATCAGCAAGTATTATAGAGGGGATACTTTGACGCTTGGGACATGGTGGCTCTTTAGGATAAGCACTGGTGTGCAAACCACAAGGTCAGCAGTTTAAGCCCTGCAGCTGCTCTGTGGGAGAACAATGAAGCTTTCTGCTCCCTCAAAGATTTAAAGCTGGCACTTAACAACACCAACTTTAAGCTATACAAATATCTTGTTTCTTGTTGCAGTCTTGCCCACTGATTTTAGCACTCCTTAGTGGAATTTACCTATGGAAAAAATTACTGTCGCCTTCTAACAAAGACATTCTGTATCTTTCATTCCTTATATATCTATTATTAGGGATTCTTTCATATGAACAGTCAATTCCTTCTCTCCTATTTATTTCTGTATTCACCTATTTACTTCTATCATGGATCTTCTTTCCTTTTGAATTATAGCTTAACTATAGCTGCTACTGCTGCTGTGTGCCATTGAGTTGGTGCTAACTCATAATAACCCTCGCCTAGGATTCCGAGGCTATAAATCTTTATGGGAGCAGAAAGCCTTATCTGTTTCCTGTGAAGAGTCTGGTGGAATTGAATCACTGACCTTGCAGTTACCAGTTCAATGGGTAACCCACTGCATTTTAGGGCTCATTAATCCAACTACTACTCATGATTATTTTGTTGCTCAAATTGTTCCATATGTGGGCATGAGGAGCTCTTTAAGGTTGACTCCTGTACCTTTATTTTAGACTATTGTGAGCACTTCCTTACTTTATGGCACCAAAAGATGTTCCATCTTTGTATTTTCCCTGCTCCCCACAAAATAAGTATGTGCATATGTATGTACACACCCATAGGCTCACACATGCACACAAATGTAGTATTTAAAAGTCATGAGTTCACACAGACAGACCCCATTCCAATATAACACCCAAGTTCTTTATATCTTTCTAAATAAAGCATTCAGTTGCTAACTAAAAGGTTGGCAATATCAGCTTCTTTAAATGTATACAGCCTTGGAAACGCTATGGGACAGTTCTACTCTGTACTGTGGGGCAGAATAGATTCCATGGGAGTGGGTTGGTTTGGAGTAACTTTCCATCAATCCATTGCTGTCAAATGATGGTGACTCATAGTGACCCTGTAGAACAGAGAATTGTCCCATAGATTTTCCAAAGTTGTAAACCTTTATGGAAACAGACAGCCCCCTCTTTCTCTCATAGAGTGGCTGGGGCTTTGAACTCTTTACCTTTTGGTTAGCAGCCAATGCTTTAACCACTGTGTCACTAGCACTCCTTCTGACTTTTCATATTTGTAAATTCCTTGTCTGACAGAATTTGGCTTCCATTAACTCCAACATACTAGCGTGTTTCCTCAAAGCCTTTCAATGTTAGAAAGCTCCCGACCACACTGCTCTCACCTCAGCTCACTACTTTGCAAGTTTTGTTCCAGTGACTCAGTCCTGCCGCCTCCCCACAGGAAGGGAAAGGAAGAGAAAAGCAATGTATTGTTTTAAGAGGCAAGTTTCAGCAGGTAGGAATGAAGACCAAGTCATAAATACCTCTTAGGATTTAGTCTTTGATACTTAAAAGTACCTAGAAAATTTCCTTCAGACTGAAATATAGTTTCCACTTGGTCAGTGGTCCCTGAAATCCCTTTAATGTTACACAACAAAGCCTATCATCTCAAGTAAAGCCAAAATGGACACAACCTGCTCCACAGTGACCTCTTTCTGTTTAACTGACTAGCCCAGGGCTGCAATTTGGCACCCTGATTAGGATGAATTCTGCCACCTGACTGTTGTTTCATTTTCACTGCCCCTGGAGTAATAGGTGAGAGACTCCCCCTTGTAGGAGGACACCTGTTTACCTCGACTGTAGTAGGCCACCGTGTAGTAGGGCCCCTTCCTGAGAACAGTCCCTGCTGAGCCAGGTCTGACTTTCCTGACAGGATTCTCATTTCTGTTACCAACTCCACTCCAACCCTAGCACCAAAGACTATGGGCTGGCATTCAAGATGTCTTAAAAGTCAAAGGTGAGCATAGAAGAAACAACCACCATAGTCTGCTCCTAGTGGAGTGAACCAATTCCAAGGTTTGTGTGAGTCAGTTTCACTTAACTAGTTTTTCCTTTGCTCACCACCCTCTACTGGATTTTCCCAGTCTTTTTATAACTCATTGAAACCCAACGCTGTGGCTCTCCTCATACATTACTTAAATAGACCAGCATATAAGCAAACAACTAATTTTCAGGAAGTTGAGGAAATGCAGAATGACCGACTATTGCTCAATGTCTTCAAAAACCATATTACCACCCAGAGCACAAGGGAATTGAGATGGATGCTTGAAAGGCTTAATGTGCACGTCTATTCCATACTACACAGTAGATTGATATAAAGAAAGAGGATGTGCAATTGATGACTGAGAAAAAGAAATCAGAAGACTCTTTTTGTGAGGTATCCACAAAGCATTTACAAAGTCAACACATGGACAGTTTCCCTATATTTTGGCTTTTCTTATACATCATCAGAGACAGAAATTAATTTTTTTTCATTTGGGCCTATCAAATCTGAATAATGGAAATAGCTAAAAAAGTAGCTCAATGATTTCTTCAGCGTTGAATTTGTGCCTTGTGGTGTTTTACATAGTGAGTGTTGAGATTTTAAAAAGGAGTTCTGTGGAAAGACTGGATAAGAACAAGAGGCCCTTAGAATTATAATGGTAACATCTTCTGAAAATACTGTTGTTGTTGTTGTTAAGTGCCATCAAGTCAGTCCCAACTGATAGCAACCCTGTATAGGGTTCCCAAGGAGCAGCTGGTGAGCTTGAACCACTGACCTTTCTGTTCAAACCAACTTTGCAGTCCAGCGTATTAACTCACAGTGCCATACCAGGACTCCTTTGGAAGTATAGGGAAGAAAAATCAGGTGGTGTTTGTTACATGACTGATACACTAGTTTCTCCATGTTCTAATATGAACATCTTCCATGTGTGGGAATGATAGTGTTAGGAAGATGAGAGGTTCTTCCTGGTAGAATCAGTATGGGACCTGAACCACTATATTTCTAGAGCATTCAGCAGTGCTCTTGACTTTAGAATAACATCTTTGAATCATAATGTGGGTTTCTAAATCTGGCCAGAAAAACTATCATAAGCATTAATGAATGCTAGAATTCTAGATTAATTACTTCCTTTCCAGCAGCAAGAAAACACCATTAAATAGGATGGAGATGCTCTGAACAACTTAAGAGGTGGGAAAAGTTCTGCTAAAAGCAGAAAGAGGAACAAAGAGAAATATATTCAGCTTCTAGAGTAAGAGCTCAAATAGTGGATCTTGAAGATTTAGGGGTTCAGGTGTTCTGAGATGCCCTCTAGGAGCAACCTGCTCAAGGAATACAACAACTTAATGGGAAAGAAACATAACAGATCCTTTGAATTTGGTTTGAACTCACCAGCAGTTCCATGGGGGAAGGATATACTTCATAACGATTTGCAGCCTTGGAATCTCTATGGGGCAGGTCTACCCTGTCTTATAGGGGTTGCTATGTAATCCTGGTGTGGTGCTGTGGGCTAATGTGCTGGACTGCAAATTCTTTTGAACCACAAGGTTGGTGGTTCAAGCTCCCCAGCCACTCCTTGGAAACCCTGTATAGGGTTGCTATGGGTCGGAACTGACTCAAAGGCACATAACAACAACAAAGGAGTAATAATAGACTTGACAACAAAGAATTTTTTGTGTGTGCTTATCCTTGCAAGGAAAAAGCATGATTCTATGGTGGCACATGGGTCTCAGTGTCTGTTTTCTGAGAGAAGTGCTATGCAGAGCTCTTCTACTATTCACATTCATGGGAGATAAAGGGTTTTAGACCCCTATCGATTGTGGCACTCTAACATCATAGTCAGGACCTTCTCTTGTCATCTCCAGGTGATGCTCTCTTATATGTTTGCTTTTACATTGTCCCATTCTAGAAGGAGTAGTTTTGCTCATGGTCTGGGATAATGGTCAACAGCAGATCCAGTCACAGCTTAGTAAAACCAAGACAAGAAAAACTTCTTTCACTTTAAGTCCACATATTAATCCCCAAGAAAAATCAAACATACAGCCGTCAAGTCAGTTCTAACTCATAGCAACCATATATAGAATTTCTGAACCTGTAAATATTTATAGGCGCACACAGTTGCATCTTTCTCCCAAGGAGCAACTAGTGGGTTGGAACTATTGAGCTTGTGGTTAACAGCCCAATGCCTAAACTCCAGAGAGAAAATCTAATGAACACATCTTGGCTAGTAGGTTGGTTTCTGCTCTCTGAGTCCAGTGGAATGAAGTCTTACTTTTGACTAGTCCTGGGTCAATTCCCTATCTCTACAGCTTTGAGTTTGGATTGGTGGGCTTGGTGTATATTTGTGGGTGAAAATGTAGGTCTGTTATCAGAATTAAGTGTTCTGTAATACCTTTTCTCATAATGTTACCGACTCGACGGCACTTAACAATACATAGTTTGTCATGATCCAAGCAGTGCTGGCAAACTGGAAATTAATTGTGCAGAAAAATGAAACAAGACCCATGTCTCACACTGTATATAAAAACAAACTCAATGTAGATTAATGACCTAAGTTGAAAACCTAGAACTTTAATTATCATCAATGAAAAGAATATGGGCAACTCCGATGCATGGCATACATACACTAACATAACTAAAGATACACAAACAGCAGAAGACAAAATAGATGACTGGGACTTCCTAAAAAGTATACACGTATGTGTATCAAAAGATTTCACCAAAAAGAGAAAAATGAGAGTTTACAGACTGGGAATTTTTTTTAATGACATATGAGTCAAAGGACTAATCTCCAAAATTTGTAGAAAAACTACAACAACTCTACAAAAAAAAGACAAACAATCCAAACAACCCAATTAAAAGTGGGCAGAGGATATAAACAGACAATTCACCACAGAAGACATTCAGATGAATCACAAACATCTAAAGAAATGATCATGCTCATTAGCCATTACAAAAATCCAAATCAAAACAACAATGAGATATCATCTCAACCCAGTGTTAATAGCAAACTTCAAAAATCAGAAAACAAGTGCTGGTGAGGGTGTGGAGAGACTGGGACCCTCTTACATTGTTGGTGGGATTGTAAAGTGGTACAGCCACTATGGAACATGGTATATGGTACCTCCTCGAAATGTTGGAAGTAGCAATGCCAAATTACCCACAATCCCTCTACTTGGTATATATCCCCAAGAAATAAGAGCTATGACACTAGTAGATAAATGCAGACCCATCTTTAGCACAGTGCTATTCAAAATAGCAAAAGGATGGAGACTTAATGTCCATCAATGGAAGAATGGATAAGGAAATTTTGGTACATAATAAAATACTACTGCACTATGTTGGAAAAAAAATGATGAATCTTCAGAACATCTCATAATATGGATGAACCTGGAGGATGTTATGCTGAGTAAAATTAGTGAATCACAGTAGGACAAATATCATATGAGACCATTATTGTTAAAACTCAAGAAAAGTTTTCCATGCAAAAAAAAAAAAAAAAATAACATTCTGTAAAGGGATAGGAGGGAAAGGAGAGTCATACACTGGCTAGAGGGTAGGACATGTTAACTTGGATATCAGAGAGGGCAATATACAACAAGAAGGCATTTGTCAGAAGAATGATGAAGACAGGTGAAGTCACAGGGAGCATTGTAAGGGTTAAAGGGGATAGAGGTCAATACTGTTATATACACAACCCTGAAATAGCAGTGTTCTCCTAGTAGATACATGGAAAGATACACAGGCTGAATGGGTATGGAGGGAGAGTGGGAGCATTCCCACAGATATAGAAGAGTTTGAAAGAGGCTATTTGTACATGGCCATTTACCTTTGTTGCAAACACATGTATAGATGTGGTACAGTATGGTGGTGGTGGTGGTTATGTGCTGTGGAGTCAATGCAGATTCATAGTGACTCTATATAGGGTTTCTGAGGCTGTAAATCTTTATGGGAGCAGAAAGCCTCATCTTTCTCCCGCAGAACTGCTAATAATTTCTAATTGCTGACTGTGAGATTAGCAGCCTGACTTGTAACCACTACACTACAGTGGACAAACTGATGTAAATTTTTTAGACATTACCAAACACTTTGAGGCAATGAGTTGCTGGGCCTGGGGGTTCAGAACTATAGTCTCAGGGAACACCATGGTTAACTGGCATAACATAGTCCCCAAAGGCAATGGTCTACGTCCTCTTTTTGTGAGCAGCAACTGGGATCTAAAAAACTCATTAGCAGCCATCTATGGTGCAACTGGTCTCTCCATGTGTGAAAGAAAAAGGAGTGATGAAAATTGAAGATAATGGGAATCAACTAGCCTAATGGACCAACGCAACATGTGAGCATCAGTCTCCATGACTTTGAGATGAGAAAACCTAGGTTCTTCTACCAAGTTCTGCTACCTCTACCACTGCTCTGAGAGGGATCTCATTAGAAGGTCCTGGATAGCATAGGAGAAAATGTAGAACAAAACTTAAAATTATTAAAAAAAAGGGTTTCTGGTCAGAAAGAGACATTTAGAGCCAGACTATGACCCTCAACCATCCTTCACTTCTGGAACAGAGTTCACCCTGTGGTCCAATTTTCAGCCAAGTAGTAGATAGGTATATAGGGGAGACAACATTAGTAATGTATATTTACCATGGAATGGTCAATCATTCAAGATCAAAAGGAGAGCATTTATCTAAGGACAAAATTGAGAAGGGATGGGAAGGAGGATGGAATGGAAATAAGAACCACAGGGAGGAAGCAGAATAACTGTTGTTACATGGAGGGGATTGCAATCATTGAGATGAAACCAAGTGTATGATTTGTTGAATGTAAAACTGAATGCTCTTGTCTGTAAACCTTCAGTCAATTCCCAATAAAAAAAAAATCAAATAGAAAATTGCATTGATGAGCAAATAATTTTTTTTTCTAGCATGATAATGTATCTGCTAATTCTTAAAGGATAACAAGGACTGTTCTACAAGAATCTTATCCCATTTACCATACAGCCCTGATCTTTCTCCTTCAGACTTCTTCTTACTTCCCAAACTCAAGGAATATTTAAAAGGAATGCAATTTGAGTCTCTGTTTATTGTTATTATTGTGTGCCATCAAGCCAGTTCCTACAAATAGCCACTCTGTATAGGGTTTCCAAGAGTGCCTAATGGATTTGAACTTTTAATCGTATGGTTACCAGTGTAGTGCTTACCTTACAGCATTTTTAGAGGATGCCAAAGCTGCCATATTGACAGGGCATAAATTGAAGATTGTGAAATTCTTCTGGAAAGGGTTAGAGATATGAAAACACTTCTTTCAAAAGTGTATCAATGTAGATATAGAATATGTCAAGAAACAATAGCTTCACGTTTTGTATTTTTGCTAAATAAAAGTATCTATAATTTCATAGCAATATTTTTCCCCTTACCCTTCTACAATGGAATGAAGTCCTTGAGGAGTGCAAATGGTTAATGCACTTGGCTGCTAACTGAAAGGCTGAGGGTTTGTGCCTACTAAGAGGCACCTCAGAAGAAAGGCCTGGTGATTTACTTGCAATAAATCAGCTATAGAAAACCCTATGGAACACAGTTTTACTCCAACATCCATGAGTTGGAATTGGCTAGAGGGAAACTTGTTTGTCTATACAATGGTTGCAAGGTAAAATTGAGGAGTTTCTTTGGGTACTCAAATGAAAACATTTCCAACATATTAAATTAAATAAGGGTACAGGATAGTGTGTTTAATTTGCTACCATTTTTTAAGAAGGAAAAATGTCCCTTTCCTATACATAATGTCTTTGAAAGAGCACACATGTAGTAAGAATTGGTGAATGGCGGACCGATTGCAAAAAAAGAATTTTCAATGTAAAACACACCTGTGGATTTTTATTTTATTTTAAATCATGTGAAAATATTACCTAGTCAAAGATTAAATTACAAAAAAGAAAAAAAAAAAAATGTAGTCATTCAACCACTCTCATTCATTAGCAATATTTAGAGTTTTCCTGCACTGCGCTTACCACTACTTTCTATTTGCTGTTTTTTGAGGACTACGGTATGCCTGACCTAAGCCATGGTATTTTCAATAACCTCATATGAATATGGGAACACTGAATGGTTTAAAATTAAGAAAGGTGTGTGACAGGGTTGTATCCTTTCACCATACTTATTCAACCTGTATGCTGAGCAAATAATCTGAGAAACTGGGTTCTGTGAAGAAAAACGTGGCATCAGGATTGGAGGAAGACTCA
>NW_006408655.1:1876035-1883908 GCF_000296735.1 Chrysochloris asiatica
TAGAATTGATGCTTTTGAGTTATGGTGTTGGAGGAGAATATTGAAAATGCCATGGGCTGCTGAAAGAACCAACAGATCTGCAACAGAAGTGCAGTCAGAGTGCTTCCTGGAGGCCAGGATGGCCAATTTCGTCTCTCATAGTTTGGACATATTGTCAGGAGGGACCAGTTGCTGGAGAAGGATCTCATGTTTGGTAAGGCGGAAGGTCAGAGAAAAAGAGGAAGACCCCCAGCGAGATGGATTGGCCAATTGGCAGCATCCATGGGCTCAAGTGTGGCAACAATGGTGAGGTTGGCCCAGGGCCAGGTAGTGTTTTGTTCTGTTGTACATAGGGTTGCTATGAGTTGGGACTAACTCAATAACACCTAACAATAGCATATGCATGTGAAAGTTGGACAGTGAATAAGGAAGAGCATAGAATAATTGATTCATTTGAGTAATGTTGTTGGAGGAGAATATTGA
Source organism: Chrysochloris asiatica (assembly GCF_000296735.1). NCBI lineage: Eukaryota > Metazoa > Chordata > Mammalia > Afrosoricida > Chrysochloridae > Chrysochloris > Chrysochloris asiatica. The sequence goes on from NW_006408655.1 coordinate 1,876,498, forward strand.
AAATATCAGGGACTGCCAAAAGAATAAAAAGAATTGTGTTGGAAGTTGTACAGCAGAGTGCTCCTTGAAAGTTAGGATGGACAGGCTTCATCTCTCATATTTTGGACATGATATCAGAAGGGACCAGTCACTGGAGGATATCATGTTTGGTAAAGTGGAGTTTCGGAGAAAAAGAGGAAGACCCTAAATAAGATAGACTGGCACAGCGGCAGCAGAAATGTGCTCAGGCGCAGCAATGATTGTGAGGAAGGTCCAGGACCAGGCCGTGTTTCATTCTACTGTGTGCAGGGTTGCTGTGAGTTGGTACTGATTCCATGTCACCTAACAACAACGTTTACTAGTTTATTTACATTTTAGTTATTGGTCTTCCTTAGAATGTGGTTTCCATAAAAGGAAAGGTGTTGCCCATGAATCATCGTCTAGGAAGAAACTGGAGGAAGCTGAGACAATGGCCCTCTACCACCCTTCAAGTCTGGAAAAGAACTCACCCTTGTGGATGATGTTATGACATGATCAAATAACCAAAGGGTATACCTTGCAAACCTGCCCCTCGGTCATCAGCACACAGCCCCTCTCCCTCTCTGGGTCTAGAGTCCCCAGCCACTCCATCTCTCAACATCATCGTCTCTGCCTCCATCTCTGGCATCATTGTTTCTCTGGGTAGGGTCCTGCACTCCACTCTTTCTCCCTTGATGGTCCCAGGGACCTCTGTTCCTACTGCAAAGTCAACCACTCCTTTTGTTACAAAACATCTACCTTTACATTTCCAACTCTCACAGTCAGTCCTGATAGCAATTATTCACTATTGAAACACAAAAGACCTATCCCATCTCCTTTCATCAGCCCTGCCTAGATAGATTGGATACTACTCAGTAGAGATTCTACCTTCCTCCATGTCCTCTGGATCTAGGCTCCCTCTTGAAAGCTTGTAAGCCAGTCACTTCTTGCTTTTGTAGCCCCCCATTTTGGGTAGCCAATGTCCAATTTTCCCATCCCTTTCTAACCTGTGTACTGAGAGGGTGGGAATGATCCTCGCTATAAAGATTTGTTTCCTCTTTTGAGTTACTGTGTCCATAGATGTAGGTCAAATTCATCATCAATTGTATCAGATTACTATTTTTTTCCTCTTCTTTCTTATTTTGGTTAAGCTCTGATCATCCAGCCATTGAAGCCAGGTCAATTGGGCATTACGTGCAAGTGTGGGTGTTCTAGTGCAAATCCCCTCACTTCTTATTAGCTGGATATTTCACTCTTCACTCTAGTCCTTTGTGGCTTTGTCACTGTCTCTGGGCCCAGGAGTCCCCAGGTCTTGCCATACTGCTGGTAGTTGGTTTTATTTTTAATGTATTTGTGCATCCATTACATTTGAAACATGACAGAATATGCCAAGAGTAATATTGTTACAGAGAAAGTTACTTAACAAACGAAAAATATCCTTTGTAGGACATAAGCACATTCTTGTACTTTGTTTTATCCATTAAAAAAAAAATTAGTCATCCATGCTATTTCTTCTATTTAAAATGCAATTAATGTGACTGAAGCATATTTGTATCCGTAGGAACTATTTTACCAAGACACAGATCCCTGCTCTGAATAAATATCAAGTGACTCTTGATAAATGTCTATTCAATTATATTTTAAGCAATTTACTGTTATTTAAAGCTTCAAAGTCATAGTCACAGCACAACAAAATGTGTATATTTTATTCCAAAGAAATCAAGCAATAAATCCTTTGAAACAGCCATTAGCTATTTTTTGGTAATTGGCTGCATCTGAAAGTTAAATGCTTCAAGGAACTACAATGAACACTTAGCTGACAAGGTCATGCAAAAGTCTTCCATTTTGATTTAATATTCACAAACATTTTTTACTAGACAGTGGCACCAACTTGAGTTTTTAACTTTATAAAAAGATATAATGCCATAAATTGGAGAAGTAATGGTACAATTTTTGAACAGTGCTTTCTGTAGTTATAAGCTGCATTGCTAAGACGCTAACAAAATTCACTTTGCAAAAACTGAGTATTAGTTTCCTACTTAATACAGAACACCTGTTTCTATAGTTTTCTATCATTTCCTTCTCTGCCTGTGCCGCCTCAGTCTATTTGCATATAATACTAGAGGGATCTTCCTATAATGTAAATCAGATTGTATTCACCTCTAACTCAAACTCCCCAATGGCATTCCTTAAACTTAAAAACCAATTTTCCTTAATCTTGCTGCTAGGCTGAAGAGAATAAACCCCATTTTAGGAGTTCTTGGTGTGGTGCTGTAGGATAAAGCACTGGACCACAAGGTTGATTTGAACTGCAAGGTTGGTGGTTCAAACTCACCAAGTGCTGCTTGGAAACCCTATACAGGGCCACTCTGAGGTGGAACTGACTCGACAGCACTTAACAATAATAAGTCACCTAGTGCTGTTGTAACAGTATGATTGAGGGTCTTTATAGAAACTGATTACCTCACAGTTTAGGAGACTAGAAGTCCAAATTCAGGTCATGGATCTCAAGGGAGGTTCTTGTTTGTTTTAGTTTCTAGTAGCTGCCAGAATTCCTTGGCATTCCTAGGCTTGTAGATTTATCTGTCTCGCTTGTCTATTTTCTCCTTAGGTGTGTTTCTACTGCGATTCTGGCCTTTTTTCTCTTATTAACATGATAGTTTTTATTTTCTCATGCAACATTTTTTATTATGATTTTTATAGTCATAATTAAATGATTGTAGTTTAATTTACTTAACTATTGCCTACTTTTTTCATTAAATTATATTTGTTTTGTTGTTTTTGAGAATATACATAACAAAGCATACACCAACTGAACTGTTTCTACATGTATAATTCATTGATTACAATAATTACATTCTTTGAGTTGTGCAACTAATTGTATCTTCTGTTTCTGAATTATTCCTCTCATTAAGGTAAACTCACAGCCTTCTAAGTTTCCTATCTAATGTTTCCAGTTACTGTTGCTAATTTGATCCCATATGGATAGTTCTTAAAAGAACATAATGCTCAAGGCAAACCTTGTTTTACTAGTTAAACTAAGCTGTTTTCTAGTTTTAAGAAAATGTCAGGGAAGATTTTTAATTTAAGGTTAAAGATTGTCTCAGACAATAGCTTCAATAGCTCACAATCCACCTTCCATGGCTCCAGAAAGTCTGGAGTCCAGGATAATTTGAAATTGTGTTCTGCATTTCCCCTCTTTTAATTAGGAGTCTTTCATGGAATCTTTGACCAAAATGTTCAGTGATGGTAGCCAGGTACCATCTAGTTCTTCTGATGTCATGGTAAAGGAGTCAGTTGTTAATGTCAGCAATTAACAACACATCTCATATCCTTTTCTATTACTGACTCCCATTCTTCATTGTTGCTCCAGCTGAATATAAACCAATTGTACCTTGGCCCCTTGCCAGCTTTTAAGACTCCAGGTACTACTCAAAGAACTAGAAATAGAACAGAATCACTAAACACATTATTAGGTCAATTAACTAAAATGTCCCATGAAACTATGACCTTAAGCCTCCAAACCAAGAAGCCAACTCTCATGAAGTATTTGGTTGCGTAATAAGTAATGTTAGGAGCTATTTTTTGTTGTTGTTCTAAGTTGTGTAAAAAAAATTACACAATTTTTACAATTTAACTTTCTGTGGGTGTATAACTTGATGATAACAATAATTATAATAAGCGGTTATGCAACCCTATCTTTAACCAATGAAAAAGTTCCATCACTGTTGGCCCCTCTTTTCTCTCTCCATTCTGCCCCTGGTAACCACTAATGGACTTGGCCTCTATACATTTGCCTTTTCTTGTCTTTTAATATATGTGAGGTTGTATTCGGGGAAGTTGAAAAGTATTGCTATAAAATCATAGAGACCTATATTAAACAAGTATATAAAAAAGTGAAATTATTGCTTCTTTTGTCATCCATCTATATTTATATACTTCTGAAGATGATGTTTACGTAAACTCTTTAATCCTTCCCTTAAGAATTGTACACTCAGATTTACACCACATAAAAACAGGAGTTTTCACACCCCCAAGGAACCCAAACAGGGTCCCTTTTAAATGGTTTTTAAAATTTCGGAACAAAAGAAGTCTGAAGGGGCAAGATTATAGCCAAAGGGGTGAAGTTACCCTGTGAAATTCTTATAGGAAAACCCTTGCTTTCCTGAGAGAATGAGCAGTTGCGTTGTTATGATGGGGAAAAAAAACAAAAACCTTTGGTGCAACTTTTCTGGCCTTTTCTCACCAATGCAGTTTTAAGTTATCTTAAAACTTCTTCATAATTAGCCTCCATGATCAGAAGATCTATCAAGCTTACTCTTTTGGAATCCCCGAAAATAGTCACCATAACTTTCTGATCTGATCTCTCTGTTTTGAATTTAACTGGCCCAGCAGATACTTTCAGAAGCCACTGTTTTGATAGGACCTAATTTTTAAAGGCACCCTGGAGTGGCACTGTAGGATAAGCCCTGGACAGCTAACTACAAGATTTGTGGTTCAAACCCACTAAGCCGTTCCTCAGAAACCCTATATAGGGTCTCTATGAATTGAAACTTAACAACTACAAATAAAACTAAGACAGTGTATTACTGAGGGCACTCATCTGCAGCCATCCATTGATTGCAGAGACATGTTTAAACACATTTTGTTTAAAATAAGCCCATGTATTTAATGAACTGGAATCCTAGAACCTATTCTTTTTTTTTTTTTTTTACTTACCCATGTACAATATTTATACTTCTATGATTGACTTATTTTGCTCAGTGTGTCTTCAACCTCCACCCATATTGTAGCATGTATCAAGACTTATTTTTCCTGCTTGTTGAGTAGTATTCCATTGTATGTATGTACCACATTTGGTTTATCCATTCAACTGTTGATGGTCACTTAGGTTGTTTCCATATTTTTCTATTGTGAATGTGATGAACAAATGGATGTACAAATGTGATGTACAAATCTCTGCTTTCAAGTCTTTTGAGTATACAACCTACAAGTGGAATTACTAGGTCAAGTTATACACCCACAGAAAGTTCTTTTTTCAGTGTTCTGCGGAACAGCCATACTGTTTTCTACAGAGGCTGCATCATTTTGTATTCCCACCAGCAATGAGTTAAGAGTTCCAAGTTCCCAACATCCTCGCCAACATTGTTACTTTCTGTTTTTTTGTTTTTTAAATCACATTATATTGTTGTTGTTGTTAAGTGCCATTGAGTCAGTTTTGACTCATAGTGGCCCAGTATAGAGTTTCCAAAAAGTGGCTGGTGAGTTTGAATTGCTTACCTTGTGGTTCAAACTGACCTTGTGGTCTTGTGCTTATCTTGCAGCGCCACACCAGGACTCCTTAGACATCTTGTTGTCCAGTGCCGCCAAGTTGTCTCTGACTTATAGCAACTCTATAAAGGGTTTTCCAAGGAGCAACTGTTAAGTTTGAATCGCCAACATATGGTTCAAACTGGGAGTGAAATGATATTTCATTGTAGTTTTGATTTTGCAGCTCTCTAATGGGTGATGATAGGAGCTCTGGTAGCGTAGTGGTTATGAATTGGGCTGTGAACCTTAAGACCAGCAGTTTGAAACTACCAGCTGCTCCATGGGAGAAAGATGAGGTGTTCTGCTCCCGTAAAGATTTACAGCCTTGGAAACTCTGTGCAGAGTTGCTATGGGTCAGAACCGACTCGACGGCACTTAACAACAACAACAACAATGGGTGATGATGCTGAGCATCATTTTGTAATCTTTGCTGAAATGATTGGGTTGTCTTTTTACTATTAAATTGCTAAATTGTATTGTAGTCTTTTTAATACTCAGAAGTGACTACATTTAGGATACACTCTGCATTAGTATGACCTCATTAACATAAGAAAAGCCCCTTTTTAAAACAGGGTTATATTTACAGATGCAGGTGTTAGGGTTTCAGCATATATTTTGGGGACACAATTCAATATATAACATGTCTCTTATCTCTGGCCTCATTTCAGGACACATTCTCATATTCTCATTCTACTTCAACAACACAGGCTATCTTTCCGTCCTTAGAATTTCCTGTTCATTCTGTTAGGGCTTTGCCTGTTCTGTTTCTTCTGCCTTGAAAGCTCTGCTCCCCAATTTTTGCATGGCTGCTTCTTACTGTCAGTCAGGTTCCATGCAAATGTCTTTCCCAGGGAGGCCTTCCTTGATCTCCAAACCTAAGGGTGCCCTAGCCACTGGTCAGGATACCATTGCTACCTAGCTCTTTTTTTTTTTTTTTTTTTTAATGTTTTATTGTGAATTATGTTATACTTTACAGGGGAGAACATTAGTTTTCTGTCCTATTGTATATTGTTTCATTGCCATGGTTACAATCCTCTCCATGCATCATCAACCAAGCAAAGGGTACACCCTACAAGTCCGTCCCCCTCCAAGTCATCAGCACACAGCCCCTCTCCCTCTCTGGATTTAAAGTCCCCAGCTGCTCCATCATTCCACATCATCGTCTCTACCTCCATCTCAGGCCTCACTGCTTCTCTGGGTAGGGTCCCACTCTCGGCTCTTCTCCCTTCATGGTCCCAGGGAACTCCACCCCTAGATTGCAAATTTTATCAACCCCCTCCTTGCTAAAAAATGTCTACCTTTACAATTCCAACCCTCACAATCAGTTCTGATAACAATTATTCACCACTGTATCATAAGAGACCTATCCACATTTCCTTTCATCAGCCCTGCCTAGACAGATTAGATACTACTCAGTGGAGATTCTACCTTCCTCCATGCCCCCTGGTTCTAGGTTCCCTCTTGAAAGCTTGTAAGCCAGTCACTTCTTGTCTTTGTAGCACCCTCTCCCCTCCCCACCCCCCAGCTACCTAGCTTTAAGCAACCTTCACTAAACCCCCTGCCATCAAGTCATTTCGGATTCACAGTGACCCAGTAAACAGAGTAGAACTACTTTTCAGTGTTTCTGAGACTATCAATCTTTATAGGAGCACATGGCCCCATTTTTCTTTCAAGAAGCAGCTGATGGGTTTGCATTGTGACTTTGTAGTTAGTAACCTGCTGATTAACCCACAGTGCCACCAGGGTATCTTACGTGGCTCTAAAATATTTTAAATGATTTGACATTACCTTCTTAAAATCTGTTTATTATTTGTTATCCTTCCACTAGAATGTCATCTCTCAGGAGCAGGGGCAACAGCTGTCTTTCTCCCCCTCTGAATTTCCAAACTGATAATACTGTGTGCAGAATGTAGTGCTGGCACAACTGGTAAGCACTTGGCTGCTAACCAAAAGGTGTGACAAGCTGCTTCTGTAAAGATTACAGCCTTGGAAAATCTATGGGGAAGTTCTACTCTATTCTATACAGTTGCTGTGACTTACAGTTGATTCAGTGGCAATGAGTTTTAAATAACTTTTATTCAATAATTGAATTAATTGCCTTCTT
>NW_006408655.1:1884324-1886814 GCF_000296735.1 Chrysochloris asiatica
TGCAGGGTCGCTATGCGTCGGAACCGACTCCATGGCACATAACCACCACCAGCTTTGACCTCTAGTGTACACCTTTGTGTTTAGTGGATTTTGTTGTTGTTAAGTACTGTTGAGTCAGTTCTGACCCATAGCTACCCTGTATAGAGTTTCCAAGGAGCTGCTGGAGAGCTTGAACCACTGAGCTTTGTGGTTCAAATGACTTTGCAGTCCATCGCATTAACCACATGCAGGGCAGTTAAATATTTATTATGACCTTTACAGTCAAATTTCTCTACTCTGTGATGTATTGTAAGTCCTGGTCTCTCTGCCTGTGACTGTGGACCCATTTTGAAGTGAGTTGCTAAGAAGTAAGGCTAAGGAGTGAGGTGGAGTCCTGGTGTGTGCTTAGGATAAACACTCAACTGAAAGATTGGCTTGAAAAGCAAGGTCAGCAGTTCAAATTCACCAGACACTCCTCGGAAACCCTACACAGTCAGAACGGACTCAATGGTACTTAACAACAACAACAAGGGCTAAGGTAGGACTAATGAATAAGGCTTACAATAAAACTAAGGATTAAGGATTCCCCCACCTTATTAGAGGGTATGACTCAAGTCGCCACGCTTCATTTTCCTTCAAAGCATGGTCTGATTCCAATTTATAGGGCTGCTTTGCTCTGGATCTTGCATCTGGCTCTTTACATCTGACCTCCACTTCGTGGGACTTTCAGCCCATCATCTGATGGGATTCTTCAGCTACTGTAGCCTTGTGCATCAACAACCTGCCATCTGACATGCCAGTTTGGGTTCCTTAGCTCCTGAAGATTCCTCCAGACAGACCTCTGAATTACAGATTTGTGACTTACCAGCCCTCACAATTTGTGAGCTATTTCCTTTGACAGTTTTGAGTTTTGAGAAATGTTGCAGCATATTGCAGAATCCTGGGACTTACGGAAGAAGTGATGATTGATATCAAGGATGATAGAGTGGAATAACATGTTGGAAAAATCAGACAGTTGGGATATCTTTAACCTCCAACTCATAGGGACCAGGCTTGTGCTGATCATGCTAAAATAAACTAATCATGTAGAGGAGAAAATAGGTGCTGGTTTAATAAGAGTATGATTTCTTCACATTCATCAATCTATACAAATTTCAAAAGGGGCTAAAAGGAATTTAAGGCTGGAGACTGAAAGCAAGAGGTTAGCATGAGGATTCTAATTCTTATTGTCAAGGCTTAGAGACCTGCCTTTGGCCTGAAAGGAGTTTACAGAGGGCCTGGCAATAACTGCTTTCGTTCTTTCTTTTTCTAACCCAAGGCTTGACAGTGTGTTGTACTTTTAATGAGTACTAATACCCAAAGTACAAGAAAACTGCATCTAAAATTGATTATTTTATTAATAAAGGAGAAAGCACATCAGTCATCAAGTGCTCCGAGTGAAGAGCATCTTCATAACTTCCAGGTTTATCATCTTTACTTTCTGGGTGTAGTTTAATTAGATCATCAATCTGAAGAATGGTGATGGCTGCTTCTGTTGCAAATTTCAAACTCTTCACTTTAACTATGGTTGGTTCAATCACTTCACCTTGTTTGTTATCATGAGGTTTGCCACTGACCACTGTGAAAAGCTCTTAATTTTGCAACCAAATCAGTGGAGTCTTGGGCAGCATTCACTGCGAGTGTGTTGGGAATCACAAGAAGGGATCTTGCAAACTGCAATGGCAAGGTGTTCCTGAGACCCACCTGCTAGTTGCATAGTTTTCGAGGTATATGGAAAGGGCTGCTTCCACAGCAGCCCCACCAAGAACCACAGACTTTGACTCCATAACTCTCTTCACCACATGAAGAGCATCATGTAGAGTGCTGCATTACATTGCACATGAAATCATTTGCCCTTCATAAGACAATGGATGAGCTGTATGAGCTTTAGTGTTTTTGATTAAAATAAGTTCATCATCACAAATTCTCTTCTCCATCACCTCTTTAGCTTGTTCCAACATTGCAGCATCAAAAGTTTCTTCACCTTCTAGATTGGCTAGGGTTGACAGAACAGTTGCTCCGGAATCTTTAGTTATGCATTTAAGATGCCTTTTAAAAACTCTTCTAATTGCCTTTGCACCAGCCTTCACAAAATACTTTAGGCACATATCATCAACGCTACCATTGCTTAGAATAACATGGGCCCCACTTGCCAGGATCTTCTGTATTCTCTTATGTGTTCTCTACTTCTGTAGTCTCTATTCTCTGCTTGTATCAGACTCCTTTGTCTAATGTGGTCGTTTTTCAGGGTCTGTAATAACCACTTGTAAGGAGCTCTGGTAGTGTAGTGGTTACAAATCAGGCTGCTAACCTCAAGGTCGGCAGTTCGAAACTACCAGCTGTTCTGTGGGAGAAAGATGAGGTGTTCTGCTCCCGTAAAGATGTGTAGCCTTGGAAACCCTGTGCAGGGTCACTATGGGTCAGGATGGACTCCACGATACTTAACAACAACAACAATAACCACTTGTACAC
>NW_006408655.1:1889438-1897441 GCF_000296735.1 Chrysochloris asiatica
GTTCTGCTGTGCATAAGGTCGCTATGGGTCGGTACCGACTCAATGGCACCTAACAACAACAACAATGCACTGTTTCCTTGCAAGCAAGTCGATAGCTACTAATAACCGAATTGGGATGAATTTTCTGTTTGACTAGTTCTTCTGCGTTTTTTAAGACTTTCTGCAACAATAATAACCACAGAAGTTATTCCATCTCTAACTTCTTTGTCTTGAAGACCATCCAGCTCATAGAGCACCTTAGCTGCAGGATGTTCTATCTCCAGTAACTTTATAATGATTGCACCATAATTAGTAATGGTTACATCACCAATATCATCCAACAACATTTTATCCAACTGGACCAAGAGACCTTTTCACAAAACTGGCAATAGAAGCTGCAACCATAACGTTCTGGGAGTGGATAGCTTCCCACTTTCACTGCGGTGACTAACTAGTGTCTAGTTCTTATGTGAGCGGTTGCGACAGCAGCAGCAGCGGTGGCAGCAATGATGTGGACCGATCCAAGCAACACCACGTGGGCTGTTGGGTAATGACTACTTTCTTTATGTATATGGAGAACTGAATGATGTAAGGTATGTGGTAAGAGAACCTATATGGGTACCTGTTGTTAAGTGCTGTCGATTTAGTTCTGACTCATAGCTACCCTGTATAGGGTTTCTGAGAAGAGGCTGGTGAGCTTGAACCACCGACCTTTGTTTCAAACCAACCTTGCAGTTAAGTGCATTAACCCACAGCACCACACCAGGACTCCTATATGGGTACTTAACCAGTAGTAAATATTGAGTTAAAAAACAGTGGTGGTTCCGTGGGAGAATCTTGCCTTCCACTAAGGAGACCTAGCTTTCATTCTTAGTCAATGGACTTTAAGGACAGCCAAAATTCATTTGCCAGTGGAAGCTTTCATTTTGCTGCGATGCTGAACAGGTTTCGTTGGTATTTCCAGACTTAAGACAGACAAGGAAGAAAGGCCTGGTAATCTACTTCTAAAATCAGTCAATGAAAACCCCATGGATGACCACAGTCCAATCACATGGTACGATAAGATCACCATGAGTTGGGAGTGACTTGATGATAACCAACAACAACAACACAAACACTGAATAAGGGAAAATTTTTTCATAAAATAAAAAGTTGAGAATGCCGTGATAGAGCAACCCACAGTGGTAGTGAGTCTGTGCGTGTGTGTGTATGTAGTCTAGGAGGTAAAACATGTCTAAAATAGATAGTAAGGATCCTCCTGGGAATGGGAAATAAGTTTCTAAAAAAGGAGTCGTGGAAAGAGGAAGGGGCTAACAATTTCAAGCTTTTCCCTTACTCACTATGGGTGAAAAGTGGACTATGGTATTGAGGGATGATTTTGGGAAAATAAAACTAAAAAGTGACTGTGAGCAACAAGATTTGAGCCCACCAGCCGCTCTGCAGAAGGATGAGGCTTTCTGCTCCTGCAAAGATTGATGGCCTCAAAAGTCCTATACAGGATGACTAGGAGCTGGAATCGACCTGACAGCACTTAACAACAACAACAACAACAACAACAACAACAACAACAATAATGCCAAATGTTTCCTGTCCACTTTTGTGGTGTGGCACTGTAGGGTAAACATTGGACTGTTAACCATAAGGTCAGTAGTTTAAACCCACCAGCAACTCTTCAGAAACCCTATACAGGGTTGCTATGAGTCAGAATTGACTTGATGGCACTGGTGATATTGTGGCTAAGCACTGAGCTACAAATGGAAAGATCAGTGGTTCAAACCTAACAGCCACTTACTCTTCAAGAGAAAGATGAGGCTGTTGGCTGTTGTATAGGTTCACAGTCTCAGAAACCCTAAGGATCAGTTCTACTCTGTCTTATACTGGGCCACTATAAATCAGTGGGGAATCTTGATGTGACACTGTAAGATAAGCACTTGATGGCAAGGTCGATTTGAACTGAAAGGCCGGTGGTTCAAACTCACCAGGCGCTCCTTGGAAACCCAATACAGGATCGCTATGAGTCGAAACTGACTTGATGGCACATAACAACAACAACAATAACAACATGAGTCAGTGGAATGGATTTGGTTACCTTTTTGAGCCTTTGTACAACATGAAATTGATAGCTAATCAATTTGCTCATCCTTGAGCAACCAAGCCTTTTTCAAAAAGCCAACGACCAAAGTTTTAACCTGGGATCTATGAGTGAGCATCAGGAATATGTGAACCCCTAAAAGCATAACACAGATATTTGTGATTATCCCTATTGTGGATTTATTTCTGGGGAAATTGTTCATAACTTTTCTTAGATCCTTAGAGGAGTTAAGAGACCCTGCTCAATAGCTCTGACTAATGATACAATATTTATGAGAAATATCTCCTGTTTTCCTCTCAGGAAAAGCCCTGCTGGCACAGTGGTTAAATACTCTACCCTTAGTAAAAGGGTGGGGCTTAGAACCCCACAACTGCCCTGCAGGACAAAGATGTGTCAGTCTGCATCTGTCAAGATTTAGTCTTGGGAACCCTAGGGAACAGTTCGATTCTGCCCTATGAGTTACTGTGAGTCAGAATCACAATTATCCTTTCATGTAGTGACAATTAAGGGGACTCCTTAGTGTACCCTGGGGAAAAGTTTATACTAAAGGCCTTTCTACAGCTTGGCAAAATTCTGAATGGCAGTGTAGGGGAAAAGGATATTGTTATGCTGGAAGTAACTCTGGCTATTAGGAACTCTGAAGAGGGAGTTACTGTAGCAGTGTGAGTAACACTGCTTAGACTTTGTCTGCTAGACAAATGACACACTGTCCTTGAAAATACTGGGGAAAAAGATATGCTTTGTGCCTGTCTGGGGTGTAAAGTTGCTTTTGATTGACACCGTGATGGCAAACAATTTATGCAAGAGGGACAAATAGAAACATGTCATCTTTGTGGGAAGATGATACTATTAGAAGCTGAAACTATGATGAAAGTATTTTCAAAATGTGTTATTTCTCTATGCTCTTTAATGCCACTCTAGCCACAGGAAAAATTAGATTTTTAGTTTTACTCTCTTTTTTTAAATTTCAGCAGATTCAACACTCACTATAAGCACAAAGCATAGTGGTTACGAATCGGGCTGCAAACCGCAAGGTTAGCAGTTCGAAACTACCAGTTATTCTGCGGGAGAAAGATGAGGCTTTCTGCTCCTGTAAAGATTGACAGCCTAGGAAACCCTGTACAGGGTCGCAATGAGTCAGAACCAACTCCACGGCACATAACAACAACAACAACATAAACACAAAAGACTTGTTTATCTGCATTTCATGGCGAGTGTACAGTGGCTTGGTAAGAAAAAAAAAATCTTGTAACTTTACTTATTGTTGCTAATTAGAATGCATTCATGATTTCTTTTGTTGTTGTTAAGACAAGGATGGAAAATTTGTGTTTACTGGAGTTTCTTTAGAAAATACCTGGTGCTTATTGACCAAGGTCATGGACTCAATGTCCTTTCTTTCTTTTTATGTATCTATTTATATATCTATCTCTCTATGTATCTATCTATTTTACTTCTTGGATAGAATGAATTGTTCTTTTCCAATATCAAAAGTACCAAGATACCTTTGTGGCTCCTTACATTGGGTATTTGGGTGTTTGCAGGATCTATGTTAACTTTGGAATCATTGCTGTTGTTGTTAAGTGCCATTGAGTCGGTTCCAATCCATAGAAACCCTGTATTGGGTTTCTAAGGAGTGGCTGATGAGCTTGAACTGCCTACCTTGCAGTTCAAACAGACTTTGCAGTCTAGCATGTTTAACCATAGCACCACCCTTGGATTCCTTGGACTCATTACGAAGTCTTATAACTCAGTATTGCTCTGTGGATCTGAACGAATCCATGTCTCTTCTCCCAGACAGTTGCCCCACATTGGGAGAATCTGATTCCATAAATATAATTTGATGTTACCTATTATCTACCCTGAAAAGATAAGATGGGAAAACAACATGCCAAATCCAATAATAGATAAGAAAAGCACACTTGTTCGTTTCTGAGAGCCATGTAACTTTACGGCCAATTTGGAAGTTTAGACAATTTTTCTTTTTGTTCTTTGTGGGGACTTAAAAAACCAAAACTATATATATATATGACACAATGAGTTTATATCAGATGAGATGACCTACTTAAAACAGGAAATAAAAAAAAAAAAAAAAAGCAAGATCGAGAGAGCACTGATTCTATTAATCTGAGCCAGTAGTAGCCAAAAATCCTTTGTTTCTGTTTTCCTCCAACTGTCTGACTTTGGGGTCTCTGCTTTTGATTTCCTTTGTGTAGGTTCTCGGTGACACTCCACATTACAGGAGGGTGAACACTATGGACTTGAAGGCCCCTTCAGATACCCGCTGCAGATTCTCTCAGTGAACTCCCAGGCTGTTCACTCCTGAGCAGAAAGGATTTGAGCAGAAAGGATTTAGTCTTTAAGCTGACTGTCAATCCAACACCTTCCATCCCAGCCAGCCTTGAGGATCTCCTAGTAGTGCAAAACCACCCCTCCTGACCTTGTGGCTTATCCTAAAATACAACACTGCAGCTGCTCCCTGGATAAATGGTCCCATAGCAAGGCTTTGTTGTGCTCTGCAGATCATTTCCACTTGGCTTTAGGACTCAACTTCAGGCGTCAAGATTTTGTCACCTTCTTAGTCTCAAGTGTCCACATCACTATGCCACTTTTGAAAGATTTCACTTTCTATACTTATTCCTCTCAAAACCCAGAGAGCTTTCCAGCATTTCAAAAGTTGAGAAATGCCTTCACAAAGCTGAATAATTTGCCTTCTGAAGACTTAACTTTCCTATATTCATTTCTCTGAGAAATTTCACTTTTGTCACTGTTTTTTCCCAGATCTTGTATGGCCAACGTGAGTGTTTTCCTTTCCTGGCTTAGAAGAATCTCCATTAATTGCTTTCTTACAAGTTGTAAAGCAGAGAAGACATGAAACCTATTGCTTAGGAAGTCTGTTTATTTTCCTTTGGGAGAGAAAGAAAGGACACACACACATACAGTGACAAAGAGAGGGGCTGACTGGTTTCTGTGGGTGTGCATGTAAATGCCGTTTATGAGACTTTTTTATCTAGAATTATAGAATTTAAAGATCCTTTTTGCTCATGCCAAATAATTATTGGGTCAGAATGTTTCAGTAACTTTATGCATTTTTTAAAAACGAAAATGTCAGTTTAAAATATGGTATCCAAAGGAGGCTTGGTGGTAAAGTGGTTAAGCTACCAACCCATCAAAGGGTTGGCATTGAAACTCCCAGTCACTCCGCAGGAGCATGAGGTTTCGGTCTGTTTGCATGAAGATTTACAGCCTTGGAAACCCTCTGAGGCAGCTCTTCTTCATCCTAGAGGGTTGCTATAGGTTGTTACCAGATTGATGGCAATGGGTTTGGACTGTGGTGACTTTGTCGAGAGTTTCCAAAGACACATCTATTTCAGCATTGACAATGCTAAGAAGGCTGGAAGATTTCAGAAAGTACTGAAGAAAGAGGTTTGAAGCAATTTTTATCATAACAGTGCTACCTTAAATGCTGGGATTTAGTAGTAAACAAAGTAAGTCTCCTGTTTTCTTGAAGCCCTCAGTCTAACAGGGAAGGAAGACATGAAACCGTTCATTACAGATGATTATAATAGTGATGTGTTCTCGGTGGTTAATAGTTACCTTTGAGTCAGCTTCTGATTCTAAGGAATACAAATGTATACATGACATATTTAGTCACAACCTTAGAATGAACCCTGGTGGTAAATGCCATCAGTCTGAACCCTCCAACTGCTTCACAGGCGAAAGGCAGTCTGCTTCTGTAATGCTTTACAGCTTTGGGAATGCTACTGGACGGTTCTACTTTGTCCTGTAGGGTTGGTCTGAGTTGGAATCAACTTGATGCCAACGGAGTAGTCAAAATCTTAGCTTCTTAGGACACTTTGACTCTTAGAAAACTTCCAAACAACAACTCATTTAAAAAATGATCATCCTATAAAACCCTGTTCAGTTATGGTACATTGAATGTTATGGTACAGACAAGAGAGTATGCTTTTTCTAGCACCATTCTCAATATGATTAGATTTATATGTGGTTTTATGTGGAAAGTGCTTACCTCCACTGACAGATATAACAAGGTGGGACAGAAGCCTCCTACCTAATGTCTCTCTCCTTCATCATCTGAATAAATTCAAAGTAACAAATTCAAGAAAAGAAATATTAAGGGTAATTTGGAATCTTTTCAGTAATGTTGAAGCTCTACATAAAAATGAAAACCTGTACTTAATCTGTCTCAAGACACAAAATCCTATCAATTATAATCTTCTCAGTGTTAAGACTAGGAATAATTTAGTCATAGTTAGAAACTGAAGTGATTCTTTCAGGTCACCAGGGTGTGAACTTGTAATACTCTAGGAGTTTTGGTGTGTTCTGATGTTTGCCTAATTTGTGAGGGAATCGTTAGATTGCTTATGTTATGCCTGAAAGATAACTGAATAAATTTCATGAATTTATTCTCTGATTGTTCTCCTGAATATGAAGTTTCTATTAAAGATATTTGGAATCAGGCAGAGAAAAGCTCAGGTGTTCTCAAAAGTAAGCAGACTCTTCTGTCGTGAGACTGTTGAGATGGCATCTAGATTAACCACACAGGAGAGTGGACTGATCAGAAAGCTTATTCCCTCACTAAGCATTTTCAGAATATTATATACCCTGTGGAACAAGTTGTTGTTGTTAAGTGCCGTTGAGTTGGTTCCAACTCATAGTGACCATGTATTGGCTTTCCCAGGAGTGACTGGTGAGTTTGAACTGCCAACCTTGTGGTTCAAACCAGCCTTGTCGTCCAGTGATTATCATACAGTGAGAGAAGAATAATAAAATTAAAAGCAAACAGCCCCCACAAACCCAAATCTGCTGTTGAGCTGATGACAACTCACAGCAACATTGCAGGACAGAGAAGAACTGCCCCATGGGATTTCGAAGAGTACAATCTTTTCTGAAGCAGATTGCCACATCTTTCTCTTGTGGGGCAGCTCGTAGGTTCAAACTGCAGACCTTTCAGTTAGTAGCCAAACACGCAACAACTGTGCACCAAGAATCCTTATAATGAGACTCACTTAAACACTCAAAATCACTGCCATGGAGTCTATTTTAATTCATAGCAACCCTGTATAGGGTTCCTGAGGTTATAAATCTATACGGGAGCAGAAAGTCTCTTCTTTCTCCTGTAGAACACCTGGTGGGTCTGAACTGCTGAAATTGTGGTTAGTAGTCCAGTGCTTATCCTACAGAGTTCCTTTCTAATGAGACTAGTATTTATCAATTGGCATTTAGCTTTGAAGGTTTTAAAATGAAAACGCTCCTTAATCTTACCAAACAATTTATTCTGAAAAAATTGTAATTTTGTGCTTCATAAACATATAAGCAGGATATTGAAATTCTTTTAAATTGGGAAGTTGATGTCAAATCAGCTCAGTGACGTTCTAGTCCTTTCAGAGATGCCCAGAACTAATCCAATCAAAGAGGAGAGCACTGCAGTGTAAAATGATAAATTTGACACCTGTTTGATATTAAAGTACTGATGCTGTAAACAGTAGGAAATAGTAAATGCCTTTGTGCTCAAATGAAATGTTTCAGGAGTGATTCCTTTACCCTTAATATACCGATGGGGTCAGTGCAGTGATGGTTCAGATAGGAGGAAAATGAGATAGCCTGCTCCTGTAAACATTTATAACCTCGGAAACATTGCTGTTGTTGTTAAGTGCCATCTAGTTGGTTCTAAGCCATACTGACCCTGTATAGGGTTTCTGAGGAGTGGTTGGTGAACTTGAACTGCTGACCTTGAGGTTCAAACCAACTTTGCAGTCCAGCACATTAACCCACGGTGCCACACCAGGGCTCCAACAACATAGGAAGATGAAAAAAGGAGTCAAAGAATCATTAATTATCTTTTTTGTTTGTTAATCGTGACCCTACTATGTTCTAGTCATTTTCGCCTTCCCTTATACCTCTAAGGAGCTCT
>NW_006408655.1:1897541-1898542 GCF_000296735.1 Chrysochloris asiatica
AGCAAGAGGGACTTGTCAAAGAGCATCAAGATGTTTTCATGAGACAACTCTGCTGAGGCTCTGTCTTGTGGGTGTGTGAGGCCCTGAGGGTGGTTCTTTCAACTGTGAGTCCCCTAGACTTTCACTGGAGTTACTAAAGTCATCAAATATCTTGTAAATCAGTAAAACTGAGGCATACAAGGAACTAAGTGTATTTAACAAAGGAAACATTTTCAGTGAAATCAAGGCTTTGTCCATTCCCTCCAGCCAAACACCAATGTTGCAGCCAGATACACACACCTTGGGGAGAGGTGGGAGATTTCATTAAGAGAGTGTTAGAAAGGATTTAGAGTATTTGGGCCTGTGTTAGATGATTATAAAGGAGAAGTGATGATGTGGTGGGTTAAGCATTGGGCTTCGATTTGCAAAGTCAGCAGTTTAAACCCACCCACCTCTCCAAGGGAGAAAGATGAGGCTGTCTGCCTCTGTAAAGATTTACAGTCTCGAAAACCTTAGAGAGCAGTTGTACTCTGTCTTACAGGGTCACGAAAGTCAGGATAGGCTCATTGGTAGTAAGCCTGGGAGCCTAGGAACCTCTTGAAAAGAGTAACTATGAAAGCAAAGACTCTGTCTAAAGGACATGATGCATCTTTGGTAAAGATGAGGCTTTCTGCTCCTGTAAAGATTTACAGCCTCGGAAACCTTGTACAGGGTCGCTATGAGTCGGAACCGACTCCACGGCACATAACAACACAACAACAATACCCCTAAATAACAAGTGGTCTATTTCCATAAATTTAGAAGCATTCCTCGGGATGATTATTTAATGTTCACATCATCTTTAGGAAGTCTCCAGTGAATTCGGGAGTTGGACAAAGATGAACTCTATTTCTGTCACAGTATTTATTTTCTGTGTAGCCTTCACTTTATTGTAAATAGTGCTGTTATGAACATTGGTGTGCATATATCTTCTCGTGTTGTGGCTCGTTTTTCTTGTGGGTAAATACCAAGTAGAGGAATTG
>NW_006408655.1:1899940-1900669 GCF_000296735.1 Chrysochloris asiatica
GGGCTTGGGGGGTCTGGAGGGCGGGCATGTGTCGTGTGGGGTCTGGCAAGCAGGGCGGGTTCCAAGGGGGTTCTGGGAGGCTGGGCAGGGCTCTCATTTGTTATGGCTTATGGGTGGGGGTCAGTGGGGTGCGGGCACGCAGTCCGAGGTGGAGGGAACGATTCCGTGGGGGGAGTGCAGGGTCAGAGGTCAGGGCAGAGTTTGTGGGGGGGGGTCCTGGTGGGCAGGGCTGGGTCGTGAGCAATCAGTCATGTGGGGCGGGGCTAGCGATGGGTCCCAAGGGCAGGGTGGTGCTCTCGTAAGGTCTGGAAAGCAGTGCGGGGGGGCCTGGGGGAGGGGCGGGTTCGGGCAGCCTGTGAGGGGCTCTCGCTTGTTATGGCATGTGGGCGGAGTCAGCGGGGTGCGGGCATGCAGTCCGAAGCGGAGGGAACAAGTCCATGGGGGAGCACGGAGTCGGAGGTTGGGGTGGGGCTTGGTCGTGCGTGATCAGTCAGGTGGGGCAGGGCTAGCGGTGGGTCCTGTGGGCAGGGCGGTGCTCAGGCATGGCAAGCAGTGTGGGGCCTGAGGGGGGTTCGGGCGGCCTGTGTGGGGCTCTCACTTGTTATGGCGTGTGGCCAGGGTCAGCAGGGTGCGGATGCTCGGTCCAAGGTAGAGGGAACAATCCCCTGGGGGAGCGCAGGGTTGAAGGTCGGGGTGGGGCTTGTGTGGGGCAGGGGTGAGTGGGTGGGT
>NW_006408655.1:1902803-1904004 GCF_000296735.1 Chrysochloris asiatica
TCCACCCTTTTGCTTATTCTGAGCTGACCAGCTACCAGGTAGCCAGCACACCTCAAAGTTTGTAAATCTTCTCCTTCCTTCTTCCCCTCTCATCTCACAATAAGCGCATCACCCAGGCTGGCCCTCAGAATACCCATACATTAAGCTGTTTCAGGAGTCCTGGGGTGGAACTGTGGGAAAAGCGCTCATAAAAAACAAGAAGTGGTGGTTAAGAGATTCAAAATTTATGATTAGAAAAATAATATTTATGGGGCCTTCCCATTGTCTTGTGTCTATTAAAGCAAGATTTGGTAAAAGTCAATCGATCAGAATTTTCTTCTTTTAAGTTCCTGGATCCTTTGTATTTAAGCTTGTGAAAATTTCCTTCAGTTGTAGTGGCTTTCCGAATTGTCACTAAGTACTGTTCAATTCTGGTTTATTTTGTTCCTTCAATAAGCTATTTAGTTTAATATTAATAGAAGCTGCAGTTCATTCTTTGATAAGATGAATGTATAAACTTGAAATTGAGATGAAAACCACGTGAGTAACTATAGCACAAGACTTGCATAAGTTGACTCATTGAAAACTATTAAGTAGGAGCTGACATGATTACTCATGATTACTTGAATGTGGTACTCAAATGATGGGGAAGCACATTACGCATAGCAATGGGATGGGAATTGGGGATATAGCCGGAAGAACTTGGGTTTTGATGGCAGGGCTGGATTTGAACTTTGATTCCACTAATTAGCTGGACAAATGACAGCTTTTCTGAGGCTCTGCTTCTTCAGCTGCAAAATAGATGCCATAATGATGTCTAATTTCAAGAGCTGTGGTGAAGAGAAGGAAGAAAAAAATACCTGTAAACAACTGGACTTATACTGTCTGATACATAACACCAACTTCCACCATATCGACTCTGACTCATAGCTACCCACCCTGTAGAGAGTTTCCGAGGAATGGCTGGTAGACTTGAACTGCTGACCTTGCTGTTGCAGTCCAGTGTTTATCCTACAGTGCCATACCATGACTCCCTTTTGACATATAATTGTTGTTGTTGTTGTTGTCAGGTGCCATCGAGTCGGAACTGACTCATAGCAACCCCACGTACAGCAGAACGAAACAATGTCCGATCCTAGGCCTACCTCACTATCGCTGCCACACTTGAGTCCATTAATGCTGCCACCTGGCCAATCCATCTTGTTGGGGGTCTTCCTCTTTT
>NW_006408655.1:1904349-1906427 GCF_000296735.1 Chrysochloris asiatica
ACATCTTTGCTCTTCATTTTGACGTATAATAGATGATTAATATTAGTGATGATGATGATGGGGTGATAGGAAGAGATGTCATTCATATTACTTTCTTTCCTTCACATTTTAGATACAGTTTATAGGCTCTGTCTTCAAAATGTATACTAAATCAGGCAGTTTCACCACCCCTTTTATTTCCAGCTTAATCCAGGTCACCGTAATCTTTTACATGAACTGTTGAACACTATTACTAGGTGGTTGGCCTGCTTCCACTCTTGTCCCTCTGCTTCCACATAGGAGCCTATTATCTGCTTAAAGAGTAAAATTGGATCATGGTGCTTCTCTACTTATTTCCAAACCCCTGAATAAAAGTCTTTATCATGGGAATGATGCAAGGCCAAGTAGTGTTCTGTTCTGTTCTACATGGGGTTGTCATGTGTTGTTGGCTCACTGGTAACTAACAGCAACAACAGCATAGGGATTTATAAATCTATAAATACTGTCTCCTTTTAATCTTTCTCCTTCTACTCTTTGCCTTAATTCTGCTCTAGCCTTGGTGACCTTCTAATTGCTCCCAGATCCCCAGTGCTCATACCTGGGTCAGGGCTTTTGCTTCTACACTTGCTGTTTCTTCTAAGAAGTGAAATGACTTGTTATGTCACTTCATGTAGAAATAGATACCTGCCATTGAGTCATCTTTGATTCATGGTGACTTTGGGTACAAAAGAACAAATCTCACGACTGCTGGCATGTTCAAGTCCATTGTGTGGCTAGCCTGCAAATCCATCTCACCAAGGTCTCTCTAGCTCTCTACTTCACCAAAAATGATGTCCATTTTCCCTACTGATGGTGGATCCAAACCAAGTGAGTTGAATAATGTTTTGTTGTGATCCATGAGGTTTTCATTGACTTATTTTTAATAATAAAAATCAAAATGAAATTATTTTCAGAATTTGATTCCAAGTCTTTCATACTGGTCTGTCTTAATCTGGAAACCTATCCACCACAAGTGACCTACTATATTTAAACACCAGTGGCATAGCTTCCAGAACCATAACAAGATACAGGTCACCATAATATACAAATTGACAGATGGGTGGTGGTCATATCGTGTAAGTTTCTGTTTAAATGCCATCAACTTCTATCATCATCCTATCCAAAATATCATTTTCATTCCTCAACCTTTTCTTGCCTTTAAAAACAGCAACAATAAAAACCATTGCAGTTAAGTCAATTCTGACTCATAGAGATCTTATAAAACAAAGCAGAGCTGTCTCATAAGTATTCCAAGGCTGTACTTACAGTTCTACTCTGTTTTATAAGATCTTTATGAGTCTGGTAGCATAGTGGTTACGAATCAGGCTGCTAACCTCATGGTCAGCAGTTCAAAACTACCAGCTGTTCCGTGGGAGAAAGATGAGGCTTTCTGCTCCTGTAAAGCTTTACAGCCTTGGAAACCCTGTACAGGGTCGCTATGAGTCGGAACTGACTCTATGGCATATAACAACAACAACAACAACAAATCTTTACATAAGCTGATGATCGCATGTTTCTCCTGTGGAGCGACTGGTGGGTTCAAATCACCAAACATGTGGTTAGTAGTTAAGTGCTTAATCACTAGGCTACTAGGGCTTCCTTGTCTCTACTTTTAGTCTGTCTGAATTTTATTCATAGCATATATCACAGACTAAAATCAATTTTATATTATAGTTTATGTTATTACTCATTTGCTTATTTATTGTCTACCTTCACCACATGAATCTAAGCTCTAGGAGGGCTGTTTGAATCTCTGGCATCTAACAGTGCCTGGCATATAATAGGCACTCAGAAAATATTTGTCAAATATGGAAAATACAATTGTATCCCTTAATAGTGTCCATAACATATTAGTTTTCTTCCCTCGATTTTTTCCTCTGGCCTAGTCTTGTGACTTCACTGTCCTCAACAGTTACCAGAAGGCACTGAATCAGTTAATTGCTGTGGCCTTTTCTAGCTTGAATATTAAGGCTTTATGTGATGACTGAGAGTTAAAAAGTTGTCGATTTAGTTCTATGTATTTTACCCCTTCTCCTCCAGGCATTCACCTCCTCTGAAGA
>NW_006408655.1:1918882-1919404 GCF_000296735.1 Chrysochloris asiatica
CTTGGAAACCTTATACAGGGTTGCCATGAGTCAGAACCAACTCAACGGCACTTACCACAACATAGATGGAGAAATGAAGCTTAGACAGTTTTATGATCATCAGCTCTAGAACTCATATTCTGTGCTTCTACTTTTTAAACTACTACATCATGCAGGCATTATTATTATTATTTTTTAAAACTTTTATTGTGAACTGAGTGATAGTTTACATGGGAGAACATCAGTTTAGCACACAACCAATTGTGTATTGTTTCATTGCAATGGTTACAATCCTCTCAGTGCACCATTGATTAACAGTATTTGCCTCTATACCCTTTTTTTTTTGATGTAAACAAAACACACAGAAATATATAATTGTTTAAACAACCAAAGATCACATTTTGTAAGCCAACCTCCTGCCTGCCAACACACAGCGTTTCTGTTTCCATGAGTCTAGAGTCCTCAGCTGCTCTTTCGCTCCATGCCATCACCTCTGCCTCCGTCTCTAGTGTCACTGCTTCTCTGGTTAGGATCCCATGTGTA
>NW_006408655.1:1920829-1923529 GCF_000296735.1 Chrysochloris asiatica
TCACAGAGCCCTGTTGTTCCAAAGTTGAGTATATATCAGTATTTAGTTCTGTCCTGTTTAGTCCAAGGTATAATTTTATATGTTAATCTTGTGATTAATTAATCATTATTCATAGGTTCTTGAATGAAACATTTTTGCTAGAAAGTATATTGCTGATTACTGACACAAATATAACTGTAAAAAAATAGAATTGGGTAATTTAGATTTGATGTTAATAAGTGAAGTCAAACAATGTTTAAATAAGCCATCCTCAAGTTTAATATTAGTGTCTGACGTAGAAAAAGACATAGGGAATTATGTCAAAACAACGAGAAAATTCTGAGGCATTGCTTTGTGGGAAAAAAATCCTCTGCTATGTGTACATCTCTAGAAATTTTGTGCTCTGGGATTTTAGAGGCTGAGATGAAGCGTTAAAAAAAAATAAGTTTCCTTTCTGAAGAAACCTGAGTAAAAAAACAGACGAAGAAGAACAGTAGCAGAGCTCAGGTGCAGCAAAATCTCACATGTCCTCCCTCATACATTCAGATTTTGCCAGGTTATGAAGTACAGTTAGTTTGTTCTTGTCTAGTAGACATTTATTTCCATGACAAACCCACTCAATGATGTAAAGGCAAGGCTAGTGTAAATCAGGTCATTTCTAAGTGTAGTTTTCAATTTGCACAGGAGCTGAGACACTGTCAGGTATGATAACTGACTAAATAATTCTACTTATAAGTATATTAATCTATCACTTATCTATCAATTTGTCATACTCTGGTGGCTTGTGTGTTGCTGTATGCTGAAAGCTATGCTTGCCACCGGTATTTTAAATAATAGCAGGTTCACCCATGGTGGACAGGTTTCCACAGAGTTTCTGAACTAAGACACACTGGGAAGAAGGAGAGGCAGACCGATTTTGAATAGTTAGTCCCTGGAAACCATATGAGTAGCAGCAGAACGTTGTCAGATAGAGTGCCAGAAGATGGAACTTTCAGGTTGGAAGAAACTGAAAAACAACTTGAGAAAATTTGCTTCCTCAAAGTAGAGTTGACCATGATGATATATGAGTAAACGTTTTGGGACCTTCATTTGCTGATGAGGCAAAATTGAAAATGAGGAGAAACAGCTGCAAACATGCATTAATAATCAGAACATGGAATATACAAAGCATAAATCTAGGAAAATGGAAAGCTGTCAAAATGAACTGGAATTACTATCCTAGACATTAGTGAAAATAAACGGACTGGTATTGGCCATTTTGAATCAGATAATCATGTAGTGTACTAATCTGGAACTAGAAATTGACAAGGTATAGTGTTGTGTTCATCATCAAAAATTACATTTCAAGATCTGTTTTGGAGTACAATGTTGTCTGTGATAGGATAATATCCATATGCCTACAAGGAAGACCAGTTAATCTCATTATTATTCAAATGTACACACTAATCACTAAACACAGTGATAATGAAATTGAAGAATTCTACCAATTTCTTCAATTTAAAATTGATCAAACATGCAATTAAAATGCATTCATAATTACTGATGATTGGAATGTGAAAACTGAGAACAGAGAGGAAGGATCCGTAGTGGGAAAATATGACCTTGGTGATAATAATGCTGGAGATCATGTGATTGAATTTTATAAGACCAAAGATTATTCAGTGCAAATATCTTCTTGCAACAACATAAAAGGTGAATATACATGTGGATCCAAACAGGTGGAATACACCAGAATCAAATTACATCTGTGGAAAGAGATGATGGAGAAGCTCGATATTGTTAGCCAAAACAAGGCCAGGGGCCAGTTGTGGAATAGACCATCAATTGCTCTTATGCAATTTCAGGCTGGAGCTGAAGAAAATTCAGACAAGTCTAAAAGAATCAAAATCTGATCTTGAGTATATATCATCTGAAATTAGAGACTATCTCAAGAATAGATTTAATACATTGGACACTAATTACTGAAAACCAGAGTTGTGGGATGACATCAAGAATACCGAGGTCTGGGGCAGATGGCTGAGTAAGCAGATATACTGTTCTACCTTCTGCAACAAAGACTTGGGAGCCTGAGTGAAACAGATACAGGTGGAAATCCTGGAACCCTGAGAACAAGAAGATAAAACAGAGAGGTGGACTGAATGCCAACTAAAAGAGGAAACTGAACAGGAGCAGTGAGTGAAAAGAAAAATAAGTGGACTGTGGGCTGGTGTGGCATGATGCAGCCATCTTAAGGTTTTAAAAGTGACTGTTGATAAAGCACAGGATGCAGCTGGATATTGGTGGCAAAGGGCTGCAATTCTTCCTTGTTTCTGTGCCCTCCTGGTAAATGGGGTAAATCCCTGCCATCGTCAACCCATGACCATGAGAACTAAAATATGACCTTGATTATATCCTACCAGAATTGAGAGAGAATCTCAAGAATAAATTTGATGCTTTAGACGTCAATGACTGAAGACCATAGGAGTTGTGTGATGATACAAAGGTGACACAAAGAAAGGAAAAAAAAGTCATTAAAAAGATAGAAAGAAAGAAAAGACCAAAATAGATGTCAGTAGACACTCTGAAAATTGCCTTCAAGTTTTGTTGTTATTGTTGTTAGGTGCTGTAGAGTTGGTAATGACTCATTGTGACCCTATGCACAACAAAAAGAAACTTCCCAATCCTGAGCTAACCTCACAATCATTGCTACACTTGAGCCCATTGCAGCTGCCACTGTGCCAA
>NW_006408655.1:1924614-1927467 GCF_000296735.1 Chrysochloris asiatica
GGGCAGAATCCACTGCTCATTTATCAGTTTGTTGTACTGTGGTGGCTTGCATGATGCTGTGATGCTGGAAGCTATACCATTGATATTTTGAATACCAGCAGGGTGACTCATGGTGGATAGCTTTAGTAGTGCTTCAAACCGAGACAGACTAGGAAAAAGGAGAATTAGACTACTTACGAATGGTTAGCCACTGAAAACCTTATGAATAGTAGTGGAATATTGTCAGGTATAACAGCAGAAGATGACAACAAAATGAAGAACAACAGAACATTGTTATATACAGTGTCAGAAAATGAGCCCCTCAGGTTGGAAGACACTCAAAGTACATCTGCAAATAAAAACTGCTTCTTCAAAGAAGTCTTGGCCATGTTGATTGAATGGAGTGATGCTATCTGGGAAAGTAGAGTTTTTAAAAATGAAGTAGAATGCATAAAGACCAATATCCTAGGCATTGTTGTTGTTGTTAAGGGCTATTGAGTCAGTTCTGACTCATAGTGACCCTGTATAGGGTTTCTGAGGAGCAGCTGGTAGGTTTAAACTGCCGACCTTAGCAGTCTAGTGCTCATCCTACTGTACCATACCAGGACTCGATCCTAGTGAGCTGAAATGGACCGGTATTGGCCAATTTGAATCTTATAATCATATGATTTGTTATGTCAGAAATGACAAATCCAAGAGTAATGGCGGTGTGTTCATCATCATCAAAAACAAACAAACAAACAAACAAAAACATTTGAAGATCTATCTTGAAATACAATGCTACCTGTGATAGCATAATATCCATACACTTACAAGGAAGACCAGTTAATAGCATTATTATTCAAATGTAAGCTCTGTAATAATTAAGGTTTTGCACCAACTGGACTGTGTCAGGATTCTCAGTGGTTTGGCAGTTGAGATGCAGCTATGCCCACTATGTGGTTTGAGGTGATAACCCATCAAGAGGATTAATGACATCACCACCAAGATATGAGGGGAATTCCCAAGGGTGTAACACTGTTATCTTACACACAACACCTTTATCTTACAAGAGATAAAAGGAGAGAGACTTGAGTAGAGAAGGAGACCTACTACACCAAGATAGAAGAACCAGGAGTGGAGTGTGTCCTTAGAACATGGGACTCCTGCTCCTAGATCTGGGAGAAGATTGATGCCAAGAAGTATGGAGAACTCCAAGGAATACTTAGCCTATAAATGCTGAAAGGAGACTTTCCCCAGAGCAGACAAAGAGGAAACCTTTCCCAGGAGGCAGAACTCTGAATTTTGACTTCTAGCTTCATAAACAAAGATGAAGGATCAGTAGTTCTGCACTGGTGACAGAAATGATGCTGCAGATTACATGATAGAATTTTGTAAGACCAATGACTTATTCATTGCAAGTACCTTTTTAAGCAACATAAAAGGAGACTATAACCATGGACCTTACCAGATGGAATACACAGCAATCAAATTGACTGTGTTTATGGGAAGAGACAGTAGACAAGCTCAATATTGTCAGCCAAACTAATTGTAGAACAGACCGTCAATTGCTTATATTCAAGCTCAGGCTGAAGCTGAAGAAGATTAAAACAAGTCTATAAGAGCCAAAATATGACCTTGAACACATCCCACTTGAATTTAGAGATCATCTCAATAACAGATTTGATGTATTGGATGCTAATAACTGAAGACCAGAATAGCGAAGGTATCATATCAAGAACATCATACAGAAAGAAAGTAAAAGGTCATTAAGAAGACAAGAAAGAAAGAAAAGGCCAAAATGGATGTCAGGAGAGACTCTGAAATGCTTCCCAGATTAGAGATGCTAAAGTGAATGGAAAAAACGAGGAGGGTAGCTTTAGAAGACAAAGTCAAGTATGCAAAGACCTGGAGTTAGAAAGCCAAAAAGTAAGAACACACTCAGCATTTCTCAGACTGAAAGAACTGAAGACAAAATTCAAGCCTTGACTTGCAATCGTGAGGATGGCACAAGATTGTGAGGTGTTTTGTTCTGTTGTGCACAGGGTTGCTATAGGTTGAATCAACCCGATGGCACCTGACAACAGCAATGGAAAAAATTTTCAATGATGCAGAAATCATCTAAGGATATGGAAGGTATACACAGAGTCACTGTACTAAAAAGAAATGGTTGATGTTCAATCATTTCAAGAGGTAGCACATGATCAAGAGCCAATGATACTGAAGGAGGAAGTCCAAGGTGCACTGAAAACATTGGCAAGGAACAAGGTTCTGAGAATTGACGAAATTAAAATTAAAATCTTTCAACAAACTGAGGCAGCACTGGAGACACTCACTCACCTATGCTAAGAAATTTGGAAGACAGCTACCTGACCAACTGTTTGGAGGAGATTCATATTTGTGCTCATTCCAAAGAGAAGCGGCCAAGTGGAATGCAGAAATCATCAAATACCATTAATATGACATGCAAGTCAAATTTTTCTGAGGATAAGTAGAAACCAGTTGCTGTATTATATTGACAGGGAACTGCCAGAAAATCAAGCCAGAATAAGAAGAGGACGTGGAGTGAGGGCTATCATTGCTGGTGTCAGATGGATCTTGGCTGAAAACAGAGAATACCATAAAGATGTTTACTTTTACTTTATTCACCATGTAAAGACTTTTGATTGTGTGGATCATGACAAACTATGGGCAAAATTTTGAAGAATGAGTATTCTAGAACACTTAATTGTACTTATGAGGAACCTGTACATAGACTAAGAGGCAATTGTTAGAACAGAACAATGGAATACTGAATAGGTTAAAATCAGGGAAGGTTTGCACTAAGGCTGCATTCTTTCACCATAGTTATTCTATCTGTATACTGAGAAAATAATCTGAGAAGTTGGATTGTTG
>NW_006408655.1:1929182-1935446 GCF_000296735.1 Chrysochloris asiatica
GTTGCTGTGAGTCAAAACCTATTTGACAGCATATAACAACAGCAACAATTATATTCACAATCATATGCATTTAATAGGTTACTAATTTATACATTCCTACATTTCACAAATGCTATGAATCAACTCAATTGTGATATTAACATAGTTCTTTACATTCAGCATTTTGTAGTAGGTTTCATTTAGTTTTCATAGTAACCCTCTGAGATCAGTCTTTTTGGCCCCATTTTCAGTTGGAGGAACTGCATATTACAAAGATTAGTTGACTTGTTTACATTTAAAGTAGATGCTATTATTGTCATCTTGGTGGTTATAAAGTGAAGTTTAGAGAAGCAAAGTACGCTTTGCTCAAGAATAAATACCTACTTTGAGGTGCTAACATGGTGGGATTTCAAATCAAATTTACCAAACTTATAAAATTTGCCATTAATTGCTATTGTAACCTATACTGAATTGAATGTTGTTGCTGTTAAGTGCCATCAAGTTGGTTCTGACTCTTAGCAACCCTGTATATAGTTTCCATGGAGTGGCTGGTGAGCTCGAACGCCCGACCTTGTGGTTCAAACTGACCTTGCAGTCCAGCACATTAACCCATAGCACCACTGAATTGAATAGCATCCTCCAAATATTCTGGTCCACCTAGACCCTCAGAATGTGACCTTATTTAGAAACAAGGTCTTTTCAGATGTCATTAGTTAAGATTGGGTTAGGGTCAGTCCTAAATATGACGACTGGTACCCTTATAAGAAGGCCATGTGCAGACACTGAGAGACATAAAAAGAAGGGTATGTGGGGCCTGAAGTTGGAGTTACCAACCTGCAAGGATTACACCAAGGTTCCCCGAAAGCCACTGGAAGTTAGGAAGGGACATATGAGGTAAGTATGGCCCTGCCAGCACCTTAATTTCAAAATCCTACATTCTATAATTATGCGAGAATGAATTTCTGTTGTGTAAAGCAACTAAGTTTATGATAATTTGTTATAACAGTGCTAGGAAATTAATGCAAATTTTGATACCAGGAGAGTAATACATAACCCAAAATGGAAAACAGCAATATTTCTGGTGGCTTCAGCCAATAAAATAAAAGATTAATTCAGTTGATTCATATTTGCAAATATGATTTTTAAAGCATAGAGATGCAAATAGAATTAATTATATACTCTTTCTACAAGCTGAGACAATCCATTATTGTTTTTAACTAAAAGACTGGTCCATTCAGGGAATCTTGCTTATGTTTATCTATTTTACTTCAACCAATTAATTCTCTAAGAAAGGTGACTATGCTAGAAAAATATCTGTTGTATTAGCTGTGGAGAGAACCTAAAGCTGTGTGGTAGAGTTTTAAAAGAGATAAAAATAGATGTTAACCTTTTCTTTTCACTGTTTGCCCTCAAAAAAATTTGTTTTCAATCTGACAAACTATCACTGATTGCCTTTAACCCAATATTTTTACTATTAAAAATGCAATTATTTTCTAATTACATTATAGATGTTAAAATACAAAATGATAGAAAATGACTGGGGAAAATGAATACTGGCTGCTATCTCTTTGAAATGTGGAGTTTTAGTTTTAGGGAAAAGCTCAGAGTTGCTTTGTAAGATGTTTTTTTGAGAGCTATTTACCATGAATAGAGTCAAAGTAAATACTTGACCTGTCTGTGTTTTGTGGCATACTAAATAGCAAAAAAATGTTATGATTCTTAACAGCTCTTTCTCCTGGTCATAAGATTTTGAGACTATAAACATCAGATTTGGATAACACTGTCACTCTTAAGCTCAGGCACTCCTTTGGCACTGAGCCTCGGTGCAAGGTTCTTTCTGTATTATGGGGTAGAGGGTGGGATTGGTGACATTTTGCACAGACTTCCATTTGTTTTCTCTACTCCAGTTTATTCCAAGCTTGTCAGACTTCTGAAGTGCTCACCAACAGGTCCTCTAAGAATCCGGAGCCTGGAAATAAGGCTAGTGCCCCGCTAATGCTGTAGTTGCGTGTCAGCGAGCTGGTTCTGACAGTTGATTGTGTGAGATTTCAGAGGCTGTAATCTTAATAGAAGCAGAAAGCCTCATCTTTCTTCTGAAGGGTAAATGGTGGACTGGAACTGCTGACTTTGGTTAGTACTCGAAGACATAAGCCATTAAGCCACCAGGACTCTTGTTGTTGTTAAGTGCTGTTGAGTCAGTGAAATCCATAGGGACCCTGAATAGGGTTTCCCAGGAGTGGCAGGTGAGCCTGAACTGCTGATGTTGCACTTCAAATAGACTTTGGAGTCCAGCGCATTAACCTACAGTGCCACACCAGGACTTAATGAGGGTTCTTACAGATACTTAAAAACAAATCAAACCTACTATTGTCAAGTGGATTCTGACTCATAGCAACCCCATAGAATTGAATAGAACTACCCCAGAAATTTTCAAAGGCTGTTTTGAAAGATAGAATTAAAAGTTAATGGAACTCTTCCTCAAAAATTTTGAAGCCCACTCTTGTTCTCAGTCTTTTCTCCACAACCCAAATTGCTGATGTTACCTGGCCAAGATGCCATGAGTGAACCTGAGACCAGCCATTGAGATGTCTTGGCTTCAGTCTCCTGCAGAAGGGTGATGGCTTTTTTCCTTTTCACAGTCCCATTCTACTGTGAAAACTCTTTCTAGGCCATAAAATGGATAATCCAGCACCATCTTGTGTCTTTGAACCATTCTGATATGTTTCAAATAGGGTGGAGAAACCTATTTTACATCAGTCCTACTTCTCTGATACTTTTACTCTTCCTACTTCTGGCCAACCACCACCCTAAAATTCTGTCAACTATCATTGCTGTTTTTTTAAACAAAAATTATTTTCTACTTGATTCTAGTTAAGCCAACAGAGATATCCCATTTCTATAACATCCGGAGTAGTTGCTATTTATATTAAATCCTACCGGTCTTTATTGAGGACTGAAAAATGGAGGTCTATTAAAGTAATAGTAAACTTTTACTGCATGTATCTTGTATGCCAGGAACTGTGCTAAATAAATGGTGTACCTCAGGCATTGAATCCAACCTTCACAGTATACCCTGTGGTTTTGGTGGTGGTGGTGATTATGTGCCGTGGAGTCGGTTCTGACTGATAGTGACTCTGTATAGGGTTTCCAAGGCTGTAAATCTTTATGGGAGCAGAAAGCCTCATCTTTCTCCCTCAGAACAGCTGGTAGTTTCGAACTGCTGACCTTGAGGTTAGAAGCCTGACTTGTAACAACTACGCTACCAGAACTTCTTCCTGTGACATTAGCATTCTTATTAAACTCATTTTATTGATGACAAAATTTACACTTAGAAAAACAAAGTGAAGTTTCCAAGGTTATATACAGTGAATGGAGTCAGAATTAGAACTCAGGTTGTTTAATTCCAGACAAAACTTTTTCTTTTTCTTTTCCTCTTCTTAATTGTGCTATATAGTTCAAACTCACCACCCTCTCCTCAGAAACCCTATACAGGGTTGCTATGGGTCAGAATCAACTAAATGGCATTTAACATCAAATTATATATATATATAACATGGTGGAGTCCTGGTGTGGTACTGTGGGTTAATGTGATGGACTGCAAAGTTGGTGTGAGCCATAAAGTCAGTCATTCAAGCTCACCAGTTGCTCCTTGGAAACCCTACATAGGGCCACTATGGGTCAGTACCGACTCAACAGTACTTCACAACAACAAATACATATCATTGTGGCTCCATATGATAAGCACTGGACTTCAAATCACATAGACAGCGGTTCGAGCCCATCCGCTGTTCAGTGGGAGAAACAGGCTTTCCTCTGCTGCAAAGATTTAAAGTCTTGGAAACCCTATACAGAGTTGCTATGATTCAGAACAGACTCAGTGATGCTTAACAACAACAACATATACCCTCTTCTCCCCCCACCACAAATGGATGGCTTTACCAAACAGACCTTTATTTTCTCATGGCTTAGGAGGCTGGAAGTCCAAATTTAGAGTGCTGGTTATCTAGAGGAAGGTTTACTCATCTGCTCTGAGCTTCTATTCCTGGGTGATCTTCATGTGACTTGGCATGTGTCTACCCCATCTCTGCTTGTCTTACTTGCTTTTTACATCTCTTTATATCTCACAAGAAAATGATTTAAAACACACCCTATATTAATCCTGCTTCATTAACATAATGGAGAGAATGCACTCGTAAATGGGATTAAAACTACAGATGTAGAGTTTAGGATTTATAACACATATATTTTTTGGCACACAATTCAATCTATAACAATCTATCTTTTGGCTCTGACCTCAAGTTCATGTCTTTGCTACAATGCAAAATACATTCACTCCATTTAATCACCCCCAAAGTCTTAAGTCATTTCTAGGACCAAAAATTCATTTTCTGAATAATCTATACCAAATGTGGATTAGATTTTAACTATATTTCATCCTGTGGCAAAATTCCTCTTAATCTGTGACCCTCTGAAATGTAGGTTACAGATGATCTGTTTCCAAAGTATAATGGTAAAAACATCACATGTTAGACATTGCCATAAGAAATGGGAAAAATAGGAGGAAAAGCAGGAATATCAGCATAAATTAAGCCCAAGACCCAGCAGAACAAATTACAAAAGCTTTCAAGACATGAAAACAATCCTCTCTCTATGAGACCATATGGACAATAGCCCTTTCCTTTAGACTCTAAGTGTTAGGCACACTCTCAGGATTCTGGGTGGGGGCTCCTCAGATCTGAATCTGGGATTCGGTTTTGCCTTCTATTCCCATTGGGCTGGCAACTCTGTTTTCTTGGGGTTGAGTGACCCATTCTCTTAGTCCATCTGAGTGGCAACCTGACTGCCTTTGTTACTGCAGGTCTCATTCTTCTGCTTCTTGGACATGGCAGACCTCATTTCTCAGCTTTGGATAGTAACCCCATCCTCTAGACACTTGTGAACAGCAGAACCACTGTTCTGGAATTAATCCCGGAATTAAGTTAATGAACTGAGTTTTGTGGTTGACTTATTTTACTCAGCATATGAGAGTAGGACAACAAATATTTCTACAAGCATTCCAGTACACACATGCAATGGATTCATTCCTGTCATGTCCAACAAGTGGCTATCCTCCACGACCTGCACGGAGAGATTAAACCCGAGTAGGGGCAATGGGAGATTAGAAAAAAAGGAAGACACAAGACACAAAATGAAATAAGTAAAATTGGGACCAGGTGAGACACAGCACTCTGATGGAGATACTGTGACCCAGACTAAGTGCAGCAAGTTTATTTTATACACATATCAAAAGAAAGTGCTGGGGGCAGGGAAAAGAATGCAAAAACATCCAATGTTATTGATGCATGCAGTAAGTGGGACTTTATAAGAAGAATGTAACTTGTGGTTGCTAAGAAGACAGAAATAGAGCAACTAGATGTTTTTGCAGACTTGAACTGAAGGTTATACAAGGAAAAAACCTTGCAAGTTCCCTGTCCCCCAAAGCAGTACTGCAAGTTCTTCAGGGGGCAAGATGACCTGGGAGCAGCCTGATTTTCTGGACCACAACTCTTCAATTGCAATCCTTTGGTTAAACTACCCCTAAATCTGAGACCTTCAGCTCAAATCACTCCCAAGACATTCCAAAGAAATATATATATATATTTAAACATTTCTCTGTAATCAGTTGATGACTGCTAATAAATTCTCTCTCTTGTCCTAGTCTTGTTAGGGTGTCTTAAAGAAAAGGATACTAAAAAAAAAACATTGCATGAAGATCAGCTAACTCAAGAGCTGATCTTTATATCAGTTGTTTAAACAAGATCAAGCTAATGAAGATAATTTTATGGAATGAATAGTAATTGAGGACAAGTGTTGGATTTACCAATAGTATTCAGAGAACAATGTCCAAACAAAGCAGTGGTTTCTGAGAGGATCTTCTGGGAGAAAGAGCTGCAAGCATCCATTACAAATCAGAACACTGAATGTATGAAATATGAATCTAGGAAAATAGGAAGTTGCCAAAAATAAAATGGAATGCATAAACATCAGTATCCTAGACAGCAGTTAGCTGAAATGGACTGGGATTGGCCATTTTT
The DNA here is from genome assembly GCF_000296735.1 of Chrysochloris asiatica. Classification (NCBI taxonomy): domain Eukaryota; kingdom Metazoa; phylum Chordata; class Mammalia; order Afrosoricida; family Chrysochloridae; genus Chrysochloris; species Chrysochloris asiatica. The sequence goes on from NW_006408655.1 coordinate 1,935,236, forward strand.
AATCAATCATTTAGTTTGCTATACCAGGAATGACAAATTGAAGAGGAATGGCATAGTATTCATCATCAAAAAGAACATTTCATACAATTCTGTCTGTAGTAGGATAGTATCCATACGCCTAGTTAATACTACCATTATGCACTAGCCACTAAAGCCAGTGTTGATGAAATTGAAGAAATCAACCAACTACTTCAGTTGGAAATTGGTCAAA
>NW_006408655.1:1936225-1937356 GCF_000296735.1 Chrysochloris asiatica
GGGAAAGAATATCAATGGCATCATGACCTACCAGAAGAGACTACCAAACAGGTCTAATTTGCAAGCGGTACAGTCAGAGCATTCCTTAGAAGCCAAGATGGCAAGGCTTCATCTCTAATACTTTGGACTTGTTATCAGGAGGGACTGGCCCTTGGAGAAGGATATTATGCCTGGTAAAGTGGAGGGTCAGCAAAAAAGTGGAAGATCCCTAATGAGATGGATTGGCACAGTGGCAGCAGCAATGGGCTCAAATGTAACAACACTTGTGAGGACAGTGCAGGACCTGTAGTGTTTCATTCTGTTGTGCATCGCTGTGAGTCAGAACTTAGTTGATGGCACCTAACAAAAACAACAAGGCACCAGGAATTGATGGTATAAATATTGAAATCTTTCAAGAACATGAGTTGGCATAGGAGGCACTCATTCATCTCTGACAAGAAATTTGGAAGATAACTATCTGGCCAGCTGATTGGAAGAGATCCATATTTGTGCCCATTCCAAAGAAAGGTGACCCAACGGAATGTGGAAATCATCGGACAATCTCTTTGATATCCCATGCAAGTAAAGTTTTGCTAAAGATAATCCAGAAATGGCTGCAAGCATACATTGACCTAGAACTTCCAGAAGTTCAAGCTGGATTCAGAAGAGGCCATGGAATGAGGGATATCATTGTTGATGTCTGATAGATCTTGGCTGAAAGCAGGGAAAATCAGAAAGATGTTTACCTGTGCTTAATTGACTATGCAAAGGCTTTCAATTGTGTGGATCATGACAAGCTATAGACAACACTGAAGGATGAGTATTCCGGAACACTTAATTGTGCTCATGAGGCATCTGTACCTGGAACAAGATGCAGTTGTTTGAACAGAACATGGGAACACTAAATGTTTCAAAATTCAGAAAGGTGTGTGACAAGGTTGTATTCTCTCACCATATTTATTCAACCTATATGCTGAGCAAATCATCTGAGAAGCAGGGTTCTATAAAGAAAAATGTGGCATCAGGATTGGAGGAAGACTCATTAACAACCTATGATATGCAGATGATACAACCTTGCTTGCTGAAAGTAAAGAGGACTTAAAACATTTCCTGATGAAGATCAAAGAGCACAGCCTTCGATATGGATTGCAT
>NW_006408655.1:1938026-1944132 GCF_000296735.1 Chrysochloris asiatica
ATGGTACCAAACAATAACAACAGTTAATTTCAAGATAGGGAAGTCAGCTCAGAAGGTTATCGTAACTTTTATTTAGGGATCCCAAATGGGTATCCTTAGTAGATTTTCTTGAAGGACACATTATGACAATGAGCTCTTATTAAGAAGAAATTTTAAGATAGCCGAAAACAGCAGTGGTTATGAAAAGGTCAGGAAATTTGTGCTGAGGAATTGTTTGTTTTCATCACAACAATGCTCCTGCTCATTCTTCAAGTGTAGCAAAGACTGTCGTAGGAAAATTTCATTAGGAAAACTTAACCCATATATCTTACCACAGGAGACTTCTTTTTGTTCCCCATATGTAATATTTAAGAGGAACACCATTTGTGTCCCTTGAAGATACCAAAAATGCCTTCCTGATGTGGTGCAAATTGAAGAGTACAGGATTTTTGGAGAGAAGGTTTAAACAGATGTAAAAATAGCCTTCAGAAGTATTTAGATGAGATAGAGGATATGTTGAAAAATGGTAACTTCACCTTTTAACATTTTTATTTTTATAAAATTTTATAGCAACACTTTTTGACTGATTGTGGTACCTTGAATTTACTTGATACAACTTTTCTATCCAAAGCCTTCTTAATTCCCACCAAATGATTGGATTGTTGTTGTTGTTTTTGAATTGATTCCAACTCATAGTGACCCTAGATACGGTTTTTGAGGAGCAGCTGCAAGTTTGAACCAATAACCTTGCAGTTAGCAGTTCAGTATTTATTTTACAGAACCGTATCATGCAAATATGGTGTAAAGAATTTTAATGCTGGGATTGGTTCGTTTTGTCATCCCACTAGGCTTAAAAGTCATTATCTCAGAAGCAGGAACAGATCCCAGAACCACCAAGAAAGAAGAGCATGAGCAGAGCATGAGACCCCTACCTGGCGACAGCAAAGACAGTGGCAGAGGTGGCAGCATGGAGAGATTTAGCAGATGTGGGCTTCTAGGTCCATGATCCAATGATATCTAAGTGCCTGTGGGCATGAGGTTGGCTTGCAGAATGTGCCATTTACAGACTGGCTAAAGGAGTTTTGTAACATTTGCCTGAGCAAGACTGAGGCTGAGGGACCACCTGGCTGAGAGGTGGAAGATAAGAGTGAAGTATTCCTGAAATATGGCAGAGACGAGGAGTCCCTGGCTGGAGGGCTGCTGCATTCTGAGTTGTTTCTTGATCCTGAATTATACATTGTTCACTTCTCTAATAAACCCCACAATCATGAGTATTGTTTATGAGTCATTGAAAAGGATTCTAGAACTCAGATGTAAAGCAGCGAGTGCTGTTGGAGACCTGGTTGGTGTCAGAACAGGCTAAAGAAGGTTGTAGGGTGGAGACATGTTTGACTTTTGTTTCGTAGGAATCAGCCTTGAGCTGATTTTGAATTCTATTTTCCTTTCCCCTTGTTAAGCCAGAAGAAGACAGACATGGCCACCATCCCATTTTTGCACTTACCTATTGAGATGGTTCCCAGATTCATCTTTATTCTTTAAAGTTGTGAAGTATTGCATTGTGTATTTACCACAGTTTGTTTATCCATTCATCTGTTGTTCAGCACTTAGGTTGTTTCCATCTTTTTGCTATGGTGAATAATGCTGTGATGAACATGGGTGTACATATCTACTCATGTCATGGCTCATATTTCTCTGGGATATATTTATATAGTAGGATTGCTGGATTTTATGGTATCCCTGTTTCTAATTTTTAAGCATTTAATCATTCTTTACAGTAGCTGTACCATTCTATAATCCAATGAGCAGCACAGTACAGTTCCAATTTCCCAACACCTTTGTCAGTATATTTTATGTTTTGTTTTGAACATATCTATTACTGTCAGATTGAGATGGTATTTCATTATTGATCAATATGTATCTGTCTAATGACTAATGGCCCACCACTTGTCCATCAGTTTGTTGTACTGTGGTGGTTTGCATGTTGATGTGATGCTGTACACCCTGACACTGTTATTTTAAATACCAGCAGGGTAATCCATGGTGGGCAGGTTTCAGCTGAGTTTCCAGACTAAGGCAGAATATGAAGAAGGAGAAGCAGACTACTTTTGAATGTTTAGCCACTGAAAACTTAATGAATAGGAGTAGAACACAGTCAGACAGCAACAGGATATTGCATATTGAAACATAATATTATCAGATATAGTTCCAGAAGATGAGCACCTCAGATTGGAAGGCACTAAAAATATTACTGGGGAAGAGTTGCCTCCTCAGAGTTGAGTTGACTGTGGTGATACAAATGCCGTTAAGCTTTCAGGACATTAATTTGCTGATGGGACAAAAATGAAAATGAGGAGAAACAGCTGTAAACACCCAATAATAATCAGAACATGGAATGTATGAAGTATGAATCTAGGAAAATTGGAGTTTGTAAAAAAAAAAAAAAAATGGGATGAATGAACATTGACATCCTATGCATTAATGAGTTTAAATGGACTGGTATTGGCCATTTTCAATATGTCATTCACATGAGAAACTGAAGAGGAATGGTGTCACATTGTAACAAAAAATAACATTTAAAGATCTATCTTGAAGTATAATGCTGCCTGTGATAGGATAATATCCATATGCCTAAAAGGAAGACCAGATAATACCACTATTTTTCAAATTTATGCACCAACCACTAAAGCCAGTGTTGATGAAATTGAAGAATTCTACCAACTTCTTGAGTCTGAAATTGATCAAATATGCAATCAAGATGTACTGATAATTATTGATTAATGGAACACAAATGTGGAAACAAAGATGAAGGATCAATAGTGCTGGGGACAGCATACGCAGACCCTGGGTTGATCAGTGGCAGCCCCATTAAACCACCTCTAAATATAATCAGTTTAACCCAGATGCTCTCATTCCTCCTGAAAGAATATAGGAATATTAAGAATAATGTAGCATTTTAGGTATAGATAAATGAAGCCCAGTGCCTGAGATCTTGCTCACAAACAAAAGTTTGCAAATTGTACAGAGACAGCTTGACTCCTTTCAGGAACCTTGCTTTATGTTATGTATCCTTAAGAAACCGCATGTTGCTACTCTAGATCATTTAAGCCTAAAAATTAATATATAACAGCTTGACTGAACCTTTTTTCTATAAAAATAAAAATGTTAGATTGTTAAGAAAAAACTATCAAAATATCTTAAAAGTTGTTACTGTGAATCATTATGTCCTGTTTTGAATGATTAATCATATTTCAGTTCCGTATCCTGTCTTAATCACATCCTCCCTTTGTGACATTCTCCCTGAGTGAATTACATCCTTCCTTTGTAACAAATCCCTCCCTAAAAAAGAGAATAAAAGTCTGAGGTAGAGTGAATTCTACAATGCAATGCTGTGCAATGCTAGGCAATATGTTTGCAGATCTGTCTACCTGCAAGCTTGCATCATATCTGTGTGTCTGTCTTTTTTGTGTATATTTCATTTCTCTCTTTCTCTATCACTTTCGCCGCCAGATCACCCTTCTTCGTGACACCCACACTGCCTTGTCGAGGCGGGACCCCGACATAGGACCTCGACACAATAGTTGAAAAATATGGCCTTGGTAATAGAAATAATGATGGCCGTCACATGATAGATTTATGCAAGACTAATGCATTATTCATTGCAAATACTTTTTAAAACAACATAAAAGGTTATATTATACACTTAAGACCTCACCAGATGGAATACACAGGAATCAAATTCATTGCATCTTTGTAAAGAGATGGTGGAAATGCTCCCTATCATCAACCAACACAAGGCCAGGGGCAGATTGTGAAACAGACCAGCAATTGCTCATATACAAGTTCAGACTGAGACTGAAGAAAATTAACACAAGTTCATGAGAGTCAAAATATGGCCTTAAACATCTCAAGAACAGATTTGATGCATTAGACACTAATGACTGAAGAAAAGAAGAATTGTGGCATGACATTAAGAACATCATACAAGAATAAAGCAAAAGGTCATTAAGATGAAAAAGATGGAAAAGATCAAAATGGATGTCAGAAGCCACTCTCAAACTTGCTTTCTAATGTAGAGATGGTAAAGCAAATGGAAGAATTGAGGAAGTAAAAGAGCTGAACAGAAAAATGAAAAGGGCATCTCAAGGAGACAAAGTCAAATATTATAATGAAATGTGTAAAGACCTGGAGTTAGAAAACCAAAAGGAAGAACATGCTCAGCATTTTTCAAGCTGAAAGAACTTGAGAAAAAAATCAAGTCTCAACTTGAATTACCATGCTGAAGGATTCTATGGGCAAAATACAGAATGATACAGAAAGCCTCAAAAGAAGATGAAAGGAATATATACACTCACTGTACCAAATATAAACGGTCAATGTTCAGCTATTTCAAGAGGTAGCATATGATCAAGAGCCTATGGTAGTAAAGGAAAAAGTCCAAGATGTACTGAAGGTAATGGCAAAAAAACAAGTCTTGGGATTGATGGAATACAAATTGAAATCTTTCAATAAACTGATGTAAAACTGGAGGCACTTACTCATCTATGCCAAGAAATTTTCAAGACAACTTACCTGGTCAACTGATTGGAAGAGATCCATATTTGTGCCCCTTCCAAAGACAGTAGACCCAATGGAATGTGGAACTCATTGGACAAAATCATTAATATCACAGACATGTAAAATTTTGCTAAAGCTAATTCAGATCCAGCTGCAACAGTGCACTCACAGAGGGTCAAGCTGGATTCAGCTGAGGATGTGAAACAAGGGATATCATTGATGTCGTTGATGGAAGTTGGCTGAAAGTAGAGACTACCAGAAAGATGTTTACCTGTGTTTTATTGACTACACAAAACATTTCAATTGTGTGGATCATGACAAGCTATGGACAACATTGTTTAGAATGAGTGTTCCGGAACATTTAATTGTACTCATGAGGAACCTGTATTAGAACAAGAGGCAGTCATTCAAATTGAATGGGACATTGAATGGAATAAAATCAGGAAAGCTGTACACCAGGCTTATATTGTTTCACCATACTTATTCAATGTTTATCCTGAGCAAATAATATGAGAAGCAGAATTATATGAAAAATAATGTGGCATCAGGATCAGAAGAATACTCATTAACATCTTGTGATATGCAGATGATAAAACCTTACTTGCTGAAAGTAAAGAGGACTTAAAATACTGATGAAGATCAAAGATCATAGTCTTTGTTGAGTCCCACCTCAATGCAAAGAAAACAAAAATCCTTACCACTGGACCAAAAAATAATATCATGATAAATGGAGAAATGATTGAAATTGTCAAAGACTTTATTTTACTTGGATCCACTATTAACACTCATGGCAGTAGCAGTCCAGAAATCAAACAATGTATTATTGCCTTAGCCAAATCTGTTGTACAAGCCTTCCTTAAAGTACTCAAGAGCAAAGACGTCAGTTTGAGGACTGAGGTAAACCTGACTCAAGCAATGGAATTTTTCAGTAACCTCATATGCATGTGAAATTTGGAAATGAATAAGGAAGAGCACAGGATAATTGATGCATTTGAGTTATGGTGTTGTAGAAGAATAAAGTACCAAGGACTGCAAGAAGAACATGTAAATCTATGTTGAAATAAGTCCATCCAGAATGCTCCTTAGAACCAAGATTGGACCAATTCCTTGAAGAATTACATCATGTTTGGTAAAGCGGAGGGTCAGTGGAAAAGAGGAAGACCCCCACTGAGATGGGTTGGCAAAATGGCATCAGCATGGGGCTCAAGCCACACAACAATTGTGAGGTTGGCGCAGGACTGGGCAGAGTTTTGTTCTGTGGTGTATAGCGTTGCTATGAGAGGGAACTGACTGGATGACACCTTACAACAATGTTAATGACCACAAATACCTCTTTATGTATTTGTTGAATGCCTGAATGTCTTCTTTTGGTAAAATGTCTGTTATTGCCCTTTGCCCATTTTAAAGATGGATTGTTTATCCTTTTTTGTTAAGCTGCTGAAGTTTCTTTAAATTTTAGAGGTTAGTTCCTTACCAGAAAAATCAGTGCCAGAAGTTTACCCACAAGTCTTTTTGTTGTCTTTTTTTTTAAGGTTTTTATTGTGGATTGAGTGAAAGCTCACAGGGCAGTTCA
>NW_006408655.1:1944263-1952667 GCF_000296735.1 Chrysochloris asiatica
CACATTCTGAAAGTCTGCCTCCAGGCCACCATCTCTTAGATTTATGTTGTCTTTTTACTTTTTTTGAGAAGTCTTTTGATATGTTTAATTTGATGGGTTTTTTTTTTTTTTTTTGTCCTTGTCATCTAATTTGTCTTCTGTTGTTAGTGCATTTTTAGTATGTCTGATTGACTAAGTCTACCATAAATAAAGACCCCTAAGTTTGCATCTGTTTTTTCTTCCATGATACTTATAGTTTTAAGTTTTATTTTTAGGTGTTTGATCCATTTTTTTAAAGTTTTTATTGTGAATTGAGTAATAGTTTACATGGGAGAATGTCAGTTTTACATTCATCATTTCACTGCAATGATTACAAGTCCCTTCACGTATTATCATTTAACAGTATTTGCTTCTATTTCCTCTGTTTTATTTTGTTTTTCTTTGCTTTTTTGGGGGGACATACACAAAAACATTCAGGAGTATATCATTATTTAAACAGCCAAAGGTACATTCAGCAAGCCTGCCTCCTGGCTGACAGCACACAGCTTTTCTTTTTCCATGAGTCTAGAGTCCTCTGCTGCTCTGTCTTTCCATGTCATCTTTGCCTCCACCTCTGGTGTCCCTGCTTCTCTGGATAGAGTCCCACATTCTGCTGGTTCTTTGATCCATCTTGAGTTAGTTTTTATATAAGTTATGAATCATATTTCGTTTTTCCACAAATGGATATCCAGTTTTGTGAGCACCTAGACTTGTTGCTCTTGTGTGCTCTGGAGTTGAACTCATAGCAACCCTATATAATAAGAGTAGCATTGCTCCACAGCTCTGGTGGGTCAGGGGCTGATCATTCAGCTGCTAATCGAACGTTGGAAGTTTAAACTTACCAGCCAATGAATGGGTGGGATGAAATGTGGCAGTCTGTTTCTGTAAAGATTGCAGTCTTGGAAACCCTATAGCACAGCTCAGCTCTGTTTTATGAACTCACCATGTATTGAAATCAACTTGTTGGCAATGTGTTTGAGTTTGGGAATCTTTATGGAGCAGATAGCAATTAATTTTTCATGCAGAGCCAACCTTTCTTGGCCAGCAGCCTAGCAGTTAACCATTATACCATCAAGGTACTTAGATTGCATTTACACACTGCCATTGAGTTGATTCCAATTCACAGAGACCTTATAGGACAGGCAATAACTGGATAATGTAGAACTGCTCCCTGGAGTTTCCGAGACTGCAAATCTTTATGGGAGCAGACAGCCTTATCTTTCTCCTGCAGAGCAGCTGATGGACTTAAACCATTAATCATGCAGTTAGCAGTCCAACTCATAACCCACTATGCCAGCAGGGCCCTTTAGATTGGACTTTTGGTTCTGACTCACAGTGACACTGTGTAGAGTTTCCAACGGCGACTGGTGGAGTTGAAAGGCTGACATTTCAGTTACCACTCCAGTGCTTGTCCTATAGCACCACACCAGGGCTTTTAGATTACAGCCTTGTCAAAGGTACTGTGTATCTGATTAAAACGGTAAGTTAAAAACTTTTCACTTACTAATATATTGTAAGATTTTCTCAAGTGTAATGTGGAGAAGTTAATTGGGATTATCCTAAATTAGTTAGAAAAATGGGGAACTAAACAACAAAAAATTAACATTAAAACTCTAGTGTAACAAAGAATACTTACCAAGCATTTTTGTAAAACCAAGTAGTTTTAGGTTTATACCTATGCATGTTGGAAGTCATAGCCGTTCACATTCAATTTTGCTTTTAAAATTGGCATTGGCTTGTTTTACTAAGAATGCTCTGGATGCAACTTTTGCCCAATGTTTGGGAATTGGATATGCATTTCTGGAGCTGTGCCTGAACTCGATAGTCAATAAGACCTTATGTGGGCTTCTGAAGAAATATCGTGTGTACTATCGACTTTGCTTTTGGAATCTAGGACACAGCTGAAATTGCTTAGGGCCAACGACTGACTGTCTCATTTACAGTAGTCTTTCTCACAATCTTTTTTGACCTAATAGGTATTTCGATCTCACACCAAACAGACATCAGCTGTCTTCTAATTCCTCTGTTTACTTGAAGAACATGGATAGTTCATTGGAATGAGAAAATGAAAGCAAAACAACAAACTTTACTTTTTAAAGCAAGAGTGTAGACCAAGATTACAGTTCCATACACGATGAAACAGACTTAGCCATAATCAAACTTTGGAGCTCTTGGTATATGTTCAGAAACAGACTAATTTAGCATTGACAACGCAACAGTATTTAAAAAAAAATTTTTTTTTTATACATTTCCCAGCAGAGGGGCATTTGGGTTTTTTCATTTGGGGTGATTATGAATAAAACGGCTATAAAAATTCACATAGAGGTTTTTATGTGAATGTAGTTTTCATTTTTCTTGGCTTAATATTATTGCCAGGGTGCTTTAGATTACACTTAGGCCTTGTCAAAGCTTCTACTGATTAAAATTGTCTATATGTTGTTGTTAGTGCCAGTGAGTAGGTTTTGACTCAGAGCAACCCTGTAGAGTGTTTTAAGGAGCAGCTGGTGAGTTTGAATCACCGACCTTCTGGTTCAAACGGACCTTACAGTCTAGTGTTTATCCTACAGCGCCACACCAGGACTCCTACCAACATACAGTATATACTTTTTCAAGTATAATGTGGAGAAGCAAATTGGGAATGTTCTAAAATAAATAGAGAAAATAGGGAACTAAATAAAAATAGCAACAACATGAAGATTTTAGGGTGATAAAGACAAGACTGAAGAAGCAGTTTTATAAAATCAAGTAGCTTTAGGTTTGTGCTTTATGTTATTAAATACTGTCGAGTTGGTTCCAACTCATATCGACCCTGTATAGGGTTTTTGAGGCTCGGCAAGTAAGCTTGAACCGTCGACCTTGCAGTTCAAACAACCCTTGTGGCCGTCGCATTAACCCGCAGCGCCACAGCTAGGCATGTTGAAAGTCTTAGTTTTTCACATACAATTTTGTTTTGAAAATTGTCATTGACCTATTTTATTTATTTTGTTTAAAGCAATTGCTGGGTTATATGGTTGAGGTGGAGTCCTGGTCTGGCCTTGTGAGTTAATCCGCTGGACTACAAAATCCGTTTGAACTGCAAGGTCAGCGGTTCAACCTCATCAGGCGCTCCTTGGAAACGCTATGCAGGGTTGCTATAGGAAACGACTAAATGGCACTTGACAACAACAATGGTTGATGTGTAGTCCTGGTATGGCGCTGTAGTATAAACACTCGAATGTTTGTTAACTGCAAGGTTGGCAGTTCAAATCCCAGTTGCTCCTTGGAACCCTATACAGCGTAGCTGTGAGTTGGAAATGACTGGACAGCATTTAACAACAAAGTTGTTAATTACTGTCAGTTGATACAGACTCATGGCAACCCCATGAGTGCAGGGTTTTCAAGGCTGTGACTTTCAGAAGTATATTCCCAGGTCTATCTTCCAGAGTGCTTTTGGGTGAGTTTGAACCACCATCCTTTCAGCTAGTAGTCAAGGGCTTAACTATCTACGCCACTCAGGGACTGCAATTGCATGATGCTGTTGCTGCTGTCCCGTCAGTTCTGACTCATAGTGACCCTGCATAGGGTTTCTGAGGAGAAGTTGGTGGGTTTGAATCACCAATCTTGCGGTTAGAAGTCCAGTACTTATCCTATGGTTGTATTATTTTGTATTCCTGCCAGCAAAGGGTGAGAGTCTCAATTGTTCTGCATAGTTTTGAGTCCCTGGTATTTCCATTAAAATACAAAACAAAACAAATCATGTAGCCATTCTTATAGGTATATTGTGTAGCACTGCAGGATAAGCACTGGACTGCTAACCAAAAGATCGATGGTTAAATCCACCAATTGCTCCTGGGAAACCGTATACAGGGTCGCTATAAGCCTAGCCTTCTGGACAGCACTTAACACCATCGGTAAGCAGTTAGTTTTCATTGTGATTTTAGTTGGCATCTCCCTGATGAGTAATTATGTTGAGGATCTTTTCATGTGCTTATTTTCATTCATATATGTATAAATACATATTTTTTGGGGGGTACAATGTTTTTTCAAAATTTTTTTTGCAATTAAAAGCAATTAAAATAGTTTTAAGAACTCTTTAGATATTAGAGTGGTAATTTTTTTTTGCCAAATATTTTCATTGATGTGAGTTGGTTTTCTAATTTCTTAACAGAATTTTTCACAGAACAGCACTTCTTAATTTTGAAGTCCAATTTATTGATATTTTATGTTATGGATTAAACTTTTAGTATCACATATAATGGAGTATAACTCAGCAATAAAAATCAGAACAAACTATTGACACACATGTGGATGAATCTCAAATGCACCAGAGACAAATGGCTAAATCCATTTATATGACCTTCTGGAAAAGGAAAAATTAAAGGAACAAAAATAACTCAGGAATTAGCTGGAGCTGAAGGAGGGTGGCTGGGTGTGGGGAGTTAACTACAAAGGGAAAAGAGAGAGTTTCAGGGAGCAATGCAACTCTTTTCTTAGTTGTGGTACTGATTGCACAGCTATATATGTTTGTCAAGATCTGCAGAACTTTAAACATTTTTTTTTAACTTTTTATTGTAAGTTGAGTGGAGGTGTACAGACAGACAAGATCATCAGCTTGACAAATCATATACTTTGTTTCATCTCAATGATTACAAACCCCTTCATGCAACAAGGGTTGTCCTGCTTCCTCCCTGTGGTTCCTGTTCACATTTCACCCACCTTTTTCAATTTTGTTCTTAGGAAAACTTTGCCCTTTTGATTTTGAATGATTGACTATTCCATGGTGAGCACATACCTTACAAACCTGTTTATTGCTCCTCTGAAATTTGGGCCACGATGGTGAGTTCCTTTCAAGATCTGAAGGGTGGTTGAGGTCTATATTCGGAGATACCTCTCATCTCTTTCTGACCAATAAACCCATTAAAAATGTTTGTTTGTTTTTTTTTAACAAAATGACTTTATGTTTTATTCCGCATTTTCTCCCACAAGAGTCACAGAACTGTTCACCAAAAGGGTGGATTTTATTGTATGAGTAGATTGTGCCTTTGTATATTTTTTAAAGAGAGCAATAGTATATTCCTGGATGACCTTATACTATATTTCAGTTTCTTCAGAGAGCAGTTGTGAAGAACATCAAGGACATAGAGTAGGAAAGAAGTTAGGATGTTAAGAAAGGAATCATGTATTTCTGTCATACAAATTCAGTTAGGAAACATTTTTAGAGAGCTATATAGCATTGTGGCGTCCTGGTGTGGTGCTGTGGGCTAATGTGACAGACTGCAAAGTCATTTGAACTGCAAGGTCGGTGGTTCAAGCTTACCAGCTGCTCCTTGGAAACCCTATACAGGGTTGCTATGAGTCAGAATGGACTCAACAGCACTTAACAACAACAACAACAACAACAAGATAACATTGTATGTTGTTGTTGTTGTTGTTAGGTGCCATATCCAGTGGTTAAAATGGGATACTGACATGCTATGGCAGACATTGCTATACGTTTCCTAAAAACATTTCATTTTCTCTTGGCTGCTCTGTCAGAAGGTCACCAGTCATCAGACTACGCCCTGCAGAAATTATATATGCCATTTTGAAGTTTTACATAGCATAAGGTTCTGCCACCCTCTACTCTTTCTCTTCCCCTAAATTCTAGATGGATGCAGACGATGCAGTAAACGATGTCAAGATCCTGTGGGGATGGTATGGTCTCTATGAAGAAGATTGGATCCTTGAATAACCATATGGAACGAATCCACTCGTTAAATTGTGACATGAATGAAAAATGAACTTTTATGTATTCTATCATGAATCCTAGTGGGATAATGCACCAGAATTTGAACCATGAGGTCAGCAGTTCAAATTCACCAGCCACTTCTCGGAAACCCTATAAAGGGACTCTATGAGTCGAATCTACTTGAGGGCATCTAACAACAACAACATACATAAACAGAAGCAATCTTATTTTCATGCCTATTCAAGTGTATTAAAATTTAGAATTTTTGGTAAGAAAAACAATGAAATGAAAAATGCATGAAGGTAGAGAGCTCCAGATTTTTCAAAAATGTGACATTTTTAGTTGACATTTTTTTGGAGTGTATTTTTATCTATGTCTTTTAGGAACAATTATTACACTTTTTCTTGGGCTAGATTATTTCAAGGTACCTGATTTATCTATTGGTTATTGAGAGAACTGTAGTAAAAACATTTTACTAAGATGGCAGATTTTTCTATTTCACCTGTGTTTCCATAATTTCTTTTGCCTTATAATAAATGGATTTATGAGATGAATACATTTAATTTTGGAATTGTTACTTCAATATGTGGTGGGTCTTGAAACTTTGTAAATAAATTTCTATTAATTCTCTTTTTGTATAAACACATTGTTTTGTGTTACTGGAATTATATATTTTCCTTTGGTTAGCATTTGGTTAGCATATTTTCTGGTTTCATACTTTCTGTATCTTTATGTTTGAATATGTTGCTTACAGATAAGACATAGATTAATTATAGAAATGCATTGATTATAATTTTCTTCTTTTAAAAATTGTAACCTTAATCCATATAATTTTAGTAATTACTAATATATTTGGATTAATCTCTATCATTTTACTTTTTAATTTCTATGTGCTTCTCTTTATTTTTTCTTAATTACATGTAAACATTTTAGTTCATTGTATTTTTATTCAGAAATTATTAGTTCTATTTCTGTTCTTTTTGTATCTAACTAGAAATTATAAACTACAGACTTAACTTATCAAAGTTTAATATTATTAAATATCTTTATTCTCCCCTTACATAATACAAATTGTTGTTAAGTGCCGTGGAGTTGGTTCCACCTCATTGTGACTCATAGGGTTTCTGAGGCTGTAAATCTTTATGGGAGCAGAAAGCCTCATCTTCCACAGAACAGATGGTAGTTTTGAACTGCTGACTTTGAATTTAACAGTACAACTTGTAACCACTATGCTATTAAAACTCCTTATAATATAAATTTCTGTGTACAAATAACCTTCCTCCTTGATTATATGCACTGATTGAGATTGCTGCCTGTTTATAAACAATCTTTTACTTTTGGATATACTTCTAGGCTACCTTTCTCAGCCTTCCTTATAATTATTTATAGCCATGAGACCATAATTCACCAATAGAATATGAGTAGAAATACGAGACTTCAAAAAGTTCTTGGAAATGTTCCATTTTCTTTAAAAAAAAAAAATGTTTTCTTGTGAACTGAGTGAAGATTTACAGAGAAGATCATCAGTTTTACATTTAAGAAATCATAAATTTTGTTGCCTCTCAATGATTACAATCCCCTCCATGCAACAACAGTTCTCCGATTTCCTCCCAGTGGTTCCTATTTCCATTGCACCCTCCTTCCCATCCCTTCTCAACTTTATCCTTAGGTAACTGCTGCTCTTTTGACCTTGAATGATTGACTGACCATACCATGGTGAGCATACATTACTAGTGTTGTTGTCCCCCCTTATCCTCTTTTAAACCATTGTATATTTGTGGGTATACTCCCACTCTCTGTCCCATACTCATTCAACCTGTGTATCTGTTCATGTATCTACCTGCAGAACACTGTTGTTTCCAAGGTTTTTACACTTTTTACCTCTATCCCATTGAATATATCCCCCATGAATTTAGAGATTATCTGAAGAACAGATTTGTTACATTAAACACTAAAGACCGAAAACCAGAAGAGTTGTGGGATGACATTAAGAAAATCATACATGAAAAAAGCAAAGAGTCATTAAAAAGACAAGAAAGAAGGAAAAGATCAAAATGGATGTCAGAAGAGACACTGAAAGTTGCTCTCCAGTGTAGAGATGATAAAGCAAGTGGAAAAAATGAGGAGGTACAAGAACTGAACAGAAAATTTCAAAGGTCAGCTCAAGAAGACAAAGTCAAATATTACAATGAAATGTGCAAAGATCTGGAATCAGAAAACCCAAAAGGAAGAACACTCAGCATTTCTCAAACTGGGGTACTGAAGAAAAAATTCAAGCCTTGACTTTCATTATTCAAGGATTCTCTGGGCAAATAATTGAATGATGCAAAAAGCATCAAGAGAAGATGGAAGGAATACACAGTCACTGTACCAAAAGAAAATGGTTGATGTTCGACTGTTTCAAGAAGTAGCATATGATCAAGAGCCAATGATACTGAAGGAAGAAGTCCAAGGTGCACTGAAGGAACTGGCAAAGAGCTAGGCACCAGGAATTGATGGAATAAAAATTGAAATTTTTCAAGAAAGTGAGGCGGCACAGGAAGCACTCACTTATCTATGTCAAGAAATTTTTAAGACAACTAACTGGCCAACTGATTGGAAGAGATCCATATTTGTGCACATTCCAAAGAGAGGTTACCCAACAGAATGCAGAAATCATCGGACAATCTCTTTGATATC
>NW_006408655.1:1956305-1956779 GCF_000296735.1 Chrysochloris asiatica
AGGGTGGGGCTGGGGTGCCCACTAGCTCAGGCACCCCTATAGTCACCAGAATGGAGGTGCGCAGACAGTAAGGGGCCAATGAACAGATACCAAAAGAAAAGAATGTCCACACCTTTATGTCAGCAGTTCTGCCAGGTGTCTGTGGCTGCTCCGATCCTTCTCCCATGTGGTCTCACCCAAGATGGCGGCTCCTGGAGCAGTCGAGTGTCCTGGAGTAGGAAACAATAGATTTCTTGCTTCTGTCACAAATTCCCCCAGCAGTGAGCCTTCCAACCTTCTAAGTATTTCATTATATGTGGTTCAGAGTTCTGGGATCATCCCCTGAGCCTGCTTGGTGAGGTATTCTGTGTTGTTGTTGGCAGAGCTCTCTGCTACACATCCACCTGCTCCGCCATCTTGTTTGTTCTCTCCTGGATATGTTCTTTTTGATGATGAATGCAACATCATTCCTTTTCAATTTGTCATTCCTGCATA
>NW_006408655.1:1956879-1965231 GCF_000296735.1 Chrysochloris asiatica
TTTTTAAAGTGTTGAAGAGCAACAATGTCAGCTTGAGAACTAGGGTGTGCCTGACCCAAGCCATGGTATTTTCAGTAACCTTATATGCATGTGAGACTGAATAAGGAAGACCGTAGAAGAATTGATGCTTTTGAGGTATGGTGTTGGAGGAGAATATTGCAAGTGCCATGGGCTGCCAAATGAACAAACAGATCTGTGTTGGAAGAAGTGCATTCAGAGTGCTCCTTGGAGTCTAGAATGGCCAAACTTCATCTCTCATACTTCGGACATATTGCCAGGAGGGACCAGTCTCTGGAGAAGGATATCATGTTTGGTAAGGTGGAGGGTCAGAGAAAAAGAGGAAGACCCCAATGAGATGGACTGGCAAAGTGGCAGCATCAGTGGGCTCAAGCATGGCAACAATTGGGAGGTTGACCCAGGACCGGGCAGCGTTTCATTCTGTTGTGCATAGGGGTCGCTGTGAATTGGTACCAACTTGATGGCACCTAACAACATCAACAACCTTTTCCCCTTTAACTCGTGCATACCTCTGTGTATCTTCACCTGTTTTCATCATTCTTTCCTATCCTCCCTATTCTTATTTATTGCCCTCCCAATTGTGGTGCTGTGGGTTAATGTGCTGGATTGCAAGTCGGTTTAAATCACAATGTTGATGATTCCAGCTCACCAGCTGCTCCTCAGAAACACTATACAAGGTTGCTATTGGTCAGAACTGACTCAATGGCACTTAACGACAATAACAACAACAATCACCTGAGCTAATGTGTGTCTCACTTCTAACCAGTGAGTTAACTCTTTTCCCTTTTACCCCTTGCAACCATCAAAGAATATTTCTGTTATCATGAAAGCCTTTTTTGTTGTTGTTTTTACAACAGTGGTCTCATACAGTATTTGTCCTTTTGAGATTGACTAATTTCACTCATAGATGATCCTCCAAGTCCGTTTATGTTATGCAGTGTTTTTAAGATTCATTGTTATTTTGAAAAGTTGCATAGTATTCCATTGTGTCTATGTACCAAAGTTTATTTATGCATTCTTTCATTGATGGGTCTTTTGTCAGTCTCTATCTTTTTGCTATTTTGAATAGTGCTGAAATGATCATCAGTGTGCATATATCTACTCATGTTATGCCTCTTATTTCTTGTGGATCTATACTAAGTAAAGGGGTTGTTGGGTCATAAGGTATTTCTTTTTTCCAACACTCATGAATTGCCATACTGTGTTTCAGAGTGGCTGCACCATTTTACAGTCCCACCAGCAATGCAGGAGGGTCCCATTCTCTCTACATCCTTGTTAGCATTTGTTATTTTCTGTTGTTTTGTTTTGTTTTATCCCCCCCCCCATAATTTTCTATTAGTGCTGGAGTGATACGATATTTCATTGTTGTTTTGATTTGCATGTCTCTAATGGCTAATGAACATTTATACAAATGTTAGTTGACTGCCTGAATGTCTTCTTTAGTGAGGTGTCTGGTCATGTCCTCTGCCCATACTAAATTGAGTTGTTTGCCTTTTTCTTGTATAGGTTTTGTAGTTTTCTATAAATTTTAGACTTTAGTCCATTGTCTGGTTGCATTTTCCCCCTAGTCTGTGGACTCTCTTTATTTCTTTGGTGAAATCTCTTGATGTACATTAGTTTGTAATTTTTAGGAGGTCCCAGTCATCTGTTTTGTCTTCTACTGTTTGTGTGCTTTTAGTTATGTTTGACAGTGTATTTATGTCATGTATTGTTATTGTTGTTGTTAAGTGCTGTGGAGTCAGTTCTGACTCATAGCAATCATGTATAGGTTTCTGAGGAGTCTCTGTTAAGTTTAACTACAAACCTTGCCATTCACACTGACCAGGCTTATCCTTCAGTGACACAACAGGGCTCCATTCCAGGTATTAGAGACCTTAAATTTGCCCCTAAAGAGCTCTAGTAGCATAGTGGATTACGAGTTGGGTTGTTAACCATAAGGTCAGTAGTTTGAATCTACCAGCTGCTCCAGGGAAGAAACATGAGGCTTTCTGTTCCTGTAAAATTTTACAGCTTCAGAAATCCTATACAGGGTAGATATGAAACAGAACCAACTACATGACACTTAACCACCACCACCACCACCATATTTGTCCCTATTTTTTTCATTTATGTTCTGTATAGTTCTAGGTTTTACATTTAGTCTTTAATCCATGTTGAGTTTGTTTTTGTATATGGTGTGTGATATAGGTCTTGTTTCAATTTTCTGCAAATGGATTTCCAGCTCTTCTAGCACTATTTGTTAAAGAGACTATCTTGTCACCATTTAATGTGTTTTTGCCCTTTGTCAAAGATCAACTGATTGTATGTTTATGGATTTACTTCTGGATTCTCAACTATGTTTCATTAATCTATATATCTTTCACTGTACCAGTACCAGGTTATTTTGACTATTGTAACTGTGTAGTGAATTTTGAAATTAAGGAGTGAGAGGCCTTCAATTTTCTTCTTCTTCTCATACAATGCTTATCTGAGATATCTTTCCTTTCCAGATATAGTTAGTGATTAGTTTTTCCATCTCTTTAAATAATGACATTGCTTTGGGTAGTGTTGACATTTTTACAATGTTCAGCCTTCCTTTCCATGAGCATGGTATGTTTTTCCATTTTTGTAAATCTCTTTTGGCTTCTTGTTTTTTTTAGAAAAATAACATGTATAACAAAATAGAAAATTTCTGTGATTATAAATCATAATGTTTGAATTGAATAACTTTCTGACTCCCTAATATTTCCTCTCCACAAATAAGCAATGCCTCCTACCATTTAGATAATCAAAATTTGTCTTGCTGCTGGTGATTTAGAGATGAACTTTTTAAGGGAATTTCATTTGATTATCTCACATAAGCTTTGTTCTTCACTATTATTACCCTTATGCTGTTCTTTCAGCTATCTCACTGGTTGAAATTTAATTCAATGCCAAGCATGAATATTTATTCATTTTATTGTGTATCAGATACTATGCTAAAAAGAAAAGGTCTGATAAAATATTCTTATGTGACCTATTATTGGCATTTGATGCATTTAATTTCTCCATCATTTTTGAAGCCTCTTTTTTACTTGGTTTCTATTTTGTTTTGATGTCTTTCTACTCCACTGACTTTCTTTTTCAATTTACCTACTGGTTTCTTCTTATCATCCTGACCTTTGAAAATTTAATGGCTATGGCTCAGTTCTTGGATAGCTCATACAACCAGTTTGTGGTTTAAATAATGCTGACAATTCCAAAATTTATATCTCTAGGGCAGATCTCTCCCCTAAACTACAGCCTTGTGTATCTAGCTCCCTATGTGATATTTGTACTTGGGTCTCTTGTAGGCACCTCAAACTTTACATTTGAAAAATGGAGCTTATTTTCTAACTCAAGTCTACTTCCCTCAAAGTCTCCCCCAACTCAGTTAAACATAAGTCCATTTGTCCAGTTACACAGGCCAAAAGTCTTGGTACCATCTTTGACTTCTCTTTTAATTTCACATCCAATATAAATCTATTGACAAACCATATTGGTTCATTTTCTTTCCTTTTTAAAACCTTTAATTGTGAATTGAGTGAATGTTTGTAGAGCAAATCAGTTTTCCTTTCAACAATTCATACACACTTTGTTTCATCTCATTGATTGTAATTCCTTTAATGTAACATCCCTAATCCCACATCCTTAGTTTCATTTTCAAGCTATATCCAGTTTTGGGCTGCTTCTGCCATTGCTATCATCCTGATTCAAGGGCCCTTCACATAAGACTATATGCAAGGAGGCTTCAAAAAGTTCTTTGAAAAAAATCCCATTTTCTTTAATTCCATTTTGAAATGAACTTTTTGAAGCCTCCTTGCACATAGACCATTGCAATAGCCTTCTATGTTAGTCATGATACTAAATGCTAGAAAAAAATAGCAACTCCAGAATTTCAGCTGTTTAGTGCAACAGATGTTTATTATAGATTCACATGACAGGCCATGTACATGAGTGGATGGGTTCTGTTCAACATGGTCAGTCAAGGACTACAGTTCTTCTATTTGGTGGACTCATCTTAGTTCTCTACTAGTTTATCCCCATCTGGTAGAGAATGGACAGTGTGTGGGGTTTCTTACAGCCAGGATGGCACCAGTGTACATCACTTCTAACAACTTTCCATTGACCAATAGTTACATGGCTCTAACTAACTGAAGAGAAGCTGACAATAGAATCTAGCTCTACACTTGTTGTGTGCCATGAGTTGGTTCTGATTCATAACAATCCTATATAGGATTTCCAAGGCTGTAAATTTTTATGGAAGCAGAAAGTCTCCTCTTTGTCCTGCTGAGTGGCTGGAGAATTTAAACTAGTGACCTTACTCACTATGCTACCAAAGCTCCGTTAGGGAGAAATAAAGTTATTTAATGAACACATAGTAGGATAATAAAGCTGTTGAAATGTAGTTATCAAGTTGCTTTCTGCTTTCACTCAGAAAAACAAAACCAAACCAAAATGTCCAATGGTCATGGGCTTTACTTGATCTCATTACTATTGCTTCTTTGATTTTTATTTGCTACAACTCTTTCTTTGTTCCTTTCCAGTCATATTGGTTTCTTTGATGTTCCTGAAAGATGCCAGTCATACTCATATATAAACTTGCTGTTTCTTCTGTGTCCCCTATAATTTCCTTATATACTTGCATGACTTGCTTCTTTCTCTTCTTCATATCTTATATAAAATATCACTTTCTCAACTGAGTCCTTTCCTGGTCATCCAGATTAAAATTAACCTCAGCATGCCTTATCCTGCTTCTCTGCTTAATATTTTTCCATAGCTCTTACCATCTTTTATCATACTGTTGACTTTGTTCATTATTTCTCTTCCTAGATTAGGATGTAATCTGGGGAGGCTATTTTGTTTGTTGTATTCACAACAGTACCCTCAGCACAAGGAATACTGAACTGATGAATTAATTCTCTACTTTATGGACTTTAAGCCAAACTAGGAGGACAAACAACTATATCTTATCACAAGAGAGATACATCTCAATAGTTATGTAAACAAAGAAAATAGTAATCAGTTCTGGCTGGTGGACTCAGATTCCGAGTCAATGAGAACAACATTTATCCTTGTTATTGAAGAATGATTAGGCATTTCCCACGTCTTGAGAGGAAATGCATTCTAAGAAGAATAGCATAGCACAGACATAGATACACAAATATCTGTGACATTTGGGATAAAAATTAGGAATTTAGGGGCTCTGTAGAGCCCTGGGTGGTACAAATAGTTGTTGAGCTTTGCTGCTAACTGAAAGGTTAGAGATTTGAGTCTGCTCAGATATACCAAAGAAGAAAGATCTGCAGCTTTCTTAGGAGAAATCAGTCATTGAATATCCTACGGAACACAGTTGTAACTCTGGGTTGCTATGAGTCCCAGTCAATTGGATGGAAATTTTTGTTGTTGTTGTTGTTGTTAAGTGTATGTACATGTTAGAATGGGAGAGATTAAGTAAAAAGTTAGATTAGTCCAAAGGTATTCTAGCATTTTAGGAATAAGCTGTATTGGCAAAGGAGAAACTTTAGAGCCATTAAACAGAGTATGTCAATATATGAAAGATAAACTTGATGAAGACTGAATACCTAATGGGAAGGTGACAACTTAGTTGAGACTTCCAGCAAGATGGCAGGCTGACATATGTACCACACAAACCCTCTACAACAAAGATATGAGAGACCAGATGAAACAGACACAGCTGAAAATCCTGGGACCTTGAACTTCAAAAGAAAGGTTAGAGAAGTGGATTGAGTCTTGATGAAAGGACAAGGTGAGCAAGGTAGACAAGAGAGTGAGAGACTGACTGGTGAATGGCAGGACATAAGCTGCATGACCATCTTGAATGTTTGCGAGCAGCTTTGGCAACAGAAGATGGGCTGACAGAGCAGACTCACACCAATGGGAAAGGTGTTATTCCTTCTTTTTTTTTCATGCTCCCCTAGTGACCATAGCTGCAGCCCTCTCAAACCTCATCCACTTCCAGTGAAGATCCTGTTCCCCTTTTCTTCCTTTTCTATTCCTTTTCATTGCTATGTGGTTGTGAGCCACTCCAGTATGAGGTGGGACCACCTGTGTTGCATTGGTGCCTCGATTCAGGAAGCTCAGCTCCAGACTTGAAGAATCTGCAGAGCTACCAGGCCAGCAGTCATCTGGAAGAAATCCTCATAGCTAGCTACCCTGCCCACAACTGCCCTGTGGTCCTAATAGACTGTAAAACCAACTCTATCAAGGGCGTCCACAAACTAGTTTGGGATTCAGAGCACTGAACATAAACACCTAGGCCTTAGGGAACTCCATCTAGGGCCAGGAACTCTGCTGTCATATCCCTCCCACAACCATCTTATGAGTTCCTTGGATGGTAGGAGCCCCCAGAATTTTCTCTGGGTTCAATAGCTGCACTGTTTGATTGTTTTGGATTTCCCTCTTATTGTTTTTCTTTATTTACTCTTTTTCATCTTCTCTTTCCATTCCCCTGAATTTTATCCTTTCTGTTTCTGCTTTTGTTTTTCTGTCAATTTCTCATTTTCCCTCTTCCTTTTCTTCCATTTTGAACTTTTTTATCTCACTCTCTTTTCATCTTCCTTCTTCCTGTTTTTTTTCCAACTAACTTTCTTTCTTTCTTTTTAATTCTTATTTTTCTCTTCAATAGCTTCATTTTCCCATCTCTCCTTTCTACTTTTAGTTATCATATTCATTTTTTTTCTGGTTGTTGCCTTTTTAAATTTCTTTTGTTCATATATTGTTTTTGCCTTTCATTGCTAGCTGCTTATTTGTTTGTTCTATTTTCTTGTGTGAATGCCTGTGGTGGTTTTCTCCTCTTTACCACCCAACAGGAGACAACAATTATGCCCATACATCTTCGCCACAACCATGACCTCTGTAGTTCCACATACTGGGCAAGAGAGCCAATACAAGTTCCTTGATCAACTATAGACAACAGCCAGCACCAGCCAAACTCATCCTAAACTGAGGTGCAGGAACAGGGAATGGAGAATGGTGCACATGATACCATTCTTGAACTACACCCACAGGAGACAGTTTCTGAGAACCTAAGAACAAGTCAACATACGACCATCAATTAAATAAAAATACAGCAACTCCACACAATGCCATGGAAGCAACAGACCATTTTAGCGCACATGAAGAAACAAGAGAGAATGTCTGAAACAAATGACAAAATGCAGAGACAGAAAATATTTCTGTAGAGAAAATGTAATGGAATTAACTGGAAAAGAATTATAAAAAATGATATTTAGATGTTTCCCAAGGTTTGACAAAATGATTGAGGAAAGCAAGAAAACAGAAAAAACTTTTTGAAAAATTCAGGAAAACACTGCAAGAACAAACAGACAAAATAAAATAATATATTGAAACAATAAAAATCTGCAGTTAGAAATTTAGAAGATTAATACTAAGATTTCAGAAATGGACAATGCATTGAAAAGACAAAGTAGTAGACTCAAAGCAATGTAAGACTAAATTGGTAAACTTGAAGATAAATCTCTCAATACTAGTATGCTAGAAGAACAATCAGCAAAAAAGAATGAAAAAAAAATCTGAAGAAAGCCTAAGATTTATTTGAACACTATGAAGAGAAATAACTTACAGGCGATTAGAAACCCAGAACAGGAAGAGACAATAAAAAGCACAGAAAACATGTTAAAGGACTGTTGGAATAAAATTTCCCTAACATCATGAAAAATGAGACTATAAATATTCAAGAAGCAAAAGTAATTCCAAATAGGATAGATTCCAAAAGAAAATCACCAAGACACATCATAATCAAACTTTCCAAAACCAAAGCCAAGGCAATAGTCCTAAGAACAGCACAGAAAAAACAAAAAGTATGTTACAAAGTAGAACCAATAAGGCAAGAAGGCAATGGGATGACATATATAAAACTGTGATAGAAAAAAGTTTCCAACCAAGTATATAAACAGCAAAACTGTCCTTCAAACACCATGGCAAAATTAGGATATTCCCAGATAAACAGAAATTAAAGTGTAATAACCAGACTTTACAAAAAATACTAAACTTCCAAATGGCAACAGAATATTTAAAATTTAAAACAAATCAATACACGTTTATATCAAAATAAAATAAGGAAAAATCAGAAAGATATAGTAAACATTAGGACATCAGAAATTAAAATGAAAAACAAACTCACAAGCAAAATTAACTCAGCACAGAAAATTGAAACAAAGAAACCAGCAGCACCATAAACAAACACACAGCAAATTACAACAATCAATTCGTTGTTGTTGTTGTTGTTGTCAGGTGCCCTAGAGTTGGAACCGACTCATAGCGACCCCATGCACAGCAGAACGAAACAATGTC
>NW_006408655.1:1965803-1972894 GCF_000296735.1 Chrysochloris asiatica
TAGTCTGTCTTTGTCTGGAAGCTCATCTGAAACCTGTCCACCATGGGTGATCCTTCTGGTTATTTAAAATACTGGTGGCAGAGCCCTCAGAATCACTGTAACTCAATCCACCACAGCATGACAGACAGATGAGTGGTGGCCGTTTGGTTTTATGTCTATACTGCCACTTTAAATTTCAATGTTAATCTTGATATAATCCTGACATTATCAAGATACAATCAACATGTTCTCTCCTGGCACTATCAATCCTGATACAATCAAGATATTCTCTCCCAGGACGGCGGCTCCAGGAACAGCCGAGTGTCTTGATCCAGAAAATAATGGATTTCTGGATTCCCTTCAAATTCCCCAGCTGTAAACCCTCCAATCCTCCAAACATACCTTTATATTTGTTTCAGAGTGCCAACACCATCTCGTGAGCCCTCATGGCCCAGTATTCCGTGTTGTTGTTGTTGGTGCTCCTCACTACACGTCTACCTGATTGTCTATCTTGAAGGAGCAAGGCCTGGTAGTATAGTCATTAAGAATCTGGCTTTGAACCCCACGGTCAGAAGCTCGAATCCACCAGACCCTCCACGGGAGAGAGATGAGGCTTTCTGCTCCTTGCAGTTAAAACAGTCTTGGAGTCTGGCGCATTAACCCACAGCATCACACCAGGACTCCGAATCTTGCTGCTCGAAGTTTTCGCTGCTCGAAGTTCTCGCCGCTCGCAGTTCTCACTGCATACCTATCAATAATTTCACTGAATATAAATGTATTAAATTCACCAATCAGAGAGTAGCTGATTGGATAAGAAAGCATGATCCTTCAATATGGTCTTTACAAGAGACAAATCAAAAAGATGGAGGCAGCCTAAGTGTTCATCAACAGAAGTAAAGTTAAACAAACTTTGGAACATACAAACAAATGCATACCACACAATGATAAAGAATAATGATGAATCTGTAAAACACTTAATAACATGAATGAACCTGGAGGACTTTATGCTGAGTGAAATTGGTCATTCACAAAAGGATAAATGTTGTATGAGACCACTGTTATAAAAAGTTAAGAAAGTGTTTCTTGATAAAAGAAATATTTTATGATGGTTACGGAAGGGGAGTGGTGGTGGGGAGGGAATATTGTTCATGGACTAGAGTGTAGGCACGTATTTACATGGGTGATGGGATAGGCAATATGCTACAAGAGGGAGACTGGCAGAGGAAAACTGGAAACAGAGGGGAATGCAAGAGTTAAAGTGAATAGAAGTACTGTTAATTGATGGTACATGGAGGGATTGCTATCATTGTCATGAAGTAAAGCATATGATTTGTTGAATGTAAAACTAATGATCTACTTTGTAAGCCTTCACTCAATTCACAAATAAAAAGATGTTTTTGTTAGTTTAAGAAAGAAAGAAACTTAGTTGACGTGTTTATTACTTTAGGACAGAAAAGGTGAATAACTGACCTAAGATAGTCAACAAAAGCTCCTTCTTAGTTTTCTAAGTCCACTATAACTAAATACCACAAAATTTGTTGTTGTTATTGTTGTTAGGTGCCATCAAGTTGGTGTCGACTCATAGCAATCCTATGTACAACAGAATGAAACACTGCCTGGTCCTGGGCCAACCTCATAATTGTTGCCACGCTTGAGCCCATTGATGCTGCCACTTGGCCAATCCATCTCGTTGGGGCTCTTCCTCTTTTTCTCTAACCCTCCACCTTACCAAACATGATATCCTTTGCCAGCAACTGGTCCCTCCTGACAATATGTCCCAAGTATGAGAGACAAAGTTTGGGCATCCTGGCCTGCAAGGGGCATTCTGGCTGCACTTCTTCCAACACAGATCTGTATATTCTCCTCCATCACCACAACTCAAAAGCGTCAAATTCTTCTACGATCTTCCTTATTCACTGTCCAGCTGTTGCATGCATATGAGGTTATTGAAAATACCATAGTTTAGGTCAGGCACACCTTAGTCCTCAAATTGACATGGATTTAAAGAACGTAATTTAAGTTTCTCATGGTTCTGGAGGCTAGAAACCCAAATCAGGATATGAACTATGCCAGTTCTTTCAGGGGGTTTTGACACAGAAACTGTCCATGACTCTCTCTTAGTTCTTACCTGTAATCATGAGTGTTACTTTGCGGGTTATAGAAGCATTTTCCTCTGTCACCAGATGGTGTCTGTCCTCCTTCTGTGTGTGTAACTCTCTTTGTGTGTCTCTCCTCCTCTTTCTTAAGAGATTGGGATTAGGACCCACCTTGGTACTGTATGACCTCTTTAACTGTTAACAAAATCAAATCCTATTTCCAAACAAGATCATATTCATAGGCATAAGGTTTAGAACCTCAGTACATATTGTTGGGAAACACAATTCCATCCAAAACAGATTTTTATAGATAAACCTAATCAGATGGCATTTAACAATGACAACAATCAGTCACAAAAATATCATCTACATTATTTGCCCATCTTTAAATGGGGAGAGGATTCTGCCCAAATGTAGGCAGCCTTATAGAACAAACAGATTGCTAGGATCACAGACTTTGGCTTGACCTAAGCATGCTAAATCTCTGCCCTTGTATAAGTGTTTCTAATGCTTTTCATGACCATTACAGTCAAGTTCTGAAAGTTTGAATTTCAAGCATCTTCCTGTGAAGGTATCATTGTGTAAACAGGAGAGGACGTGGGCATTTACATTACTAAATGTTGACAAAATGTTTGGTGCTCAGTTTGATCCTTCATTGGTGGTGCTGGTTATGTGCCGTGGAGTCAGTTCTTAAACCCAGAGACCCTGTGCTGAGGCTGTAAATCTTTACAGGAGAAGAAAGTCTCATCTTTCTTTCATGTAGTACCTGGTAGATTTGAACTGCTGATCTTACTGTTAGCAGCCCATCTTGTAACCCATTATGCTGCCAGAGCTCCTTGATCCTTGATTGGTCAAGATCTAGTTGGTTTTTCTCAAATATACACTATTATTTGTAAACTGTTTGTGACATGATTGACTTAAGTCCATGAAATTCAAAAATTATTTGCTGAATACACACTATCCTTACTTTGAAAGATACTACAAGACATATAAATAAAGTTGGCCCTCTGTATTTGTGTCTTCTGCATCCCTAGATTCAACCAACCACAAATAAAAAATATTTGGGAATAAAAATAACTGGTTAAAGCAATCTTTCAAAGACTAAGAGGGAAGGAAAAGTACTATTTACAATGTATATACTTTGCGTTAGATATTATCATCAGTCTAGAGATTACTTGGAGTCCTGGTGTGGCACTGTATTTAAAATATATGAGTGATAATGTATAGTTTATATGCAAATACTGTATCATTTTATATAAGGGGCTTGAATAGCTTTGGATTTTAGAATTCACAGCAATCCTGGAACCCATCTCCTGGGATTACAGAAGGATGACTATGACTAAAACACACAGAAAAACACTGCAGTTGCTGTGCCTTGACCCATTACAAGCATCTCCATAATAAACGTAATAATAAAAACCTGTGGGCCTTGCAAATAGTCCTGGTAATAGGATTGCATCTCTGGCAGTAAGCCATTCCCATTCATATTATGAATCTTCTAAATCTGAATTGAATCTTTTCCCAAAGATGATCTTTTTGTTGTTGTTGTCCCTGTAGGCTATGCATTTTTATGTTAGGCATTTATGTTATGCAGGATATGCTAAGTTGTATGTGTGTGTGTTTATGTCCTTACTAAGTTACATGGCTGATGAGTAATTAGGCTGCAACCAAGTAAGAACAAAGGTACCCAAACTAATGATCAGTTTCTCACAGACATGTTTATTCCTCTGTTGTTGGTGGTAAGTATTGGAGAGTCAGTCCTGACTCACAGCGATCTTGTAGAGTGTTTCCGAGGAGCAAGTGAACCACCAACTTGAGTTTGACCCTGAGTTTGCATTGCAGTTAGCAGTCCAGTGCTTATCCTACAGCACCACAATTGTGTTTTTTGTTAAGTGCCATCGAGTCAGGACTCTGTTTATTCCTCTAGACAGTACAAAAATCCAGAAACATACTATTTTTATTATTTAGTGATACAATCTGTTTCTTATGAAACATTTTCTCTGTTCAGCACATGAGCATATTAAGAGTGATAGAATTAAAAAGCCCAAACTTACTAAGAAACTGCATATTTTAAAAACCTGCAACTGAAAATATTACGAATAATGTGCTGTGTCCCAGCACTGAGGAAACTGGTGGTCTGAAGTGTATGCACTTGGATTTTAATCCCTCTGTAAGTTCATTTTACGTTGCATAGTTGTTGTTTTTAAGTGCTGTCGAGTTGGTTCTGACCCTGCACAGGGTTTCCAAGGAGTGACTGGTGAGCTTGAACTGCCAACCTTGCAATTCAAATGGCTTTGCAGTCTGGCACATTAACCCACAGCGCCACACCAGATAAAAACACACTGACAGGTTCTGGATATTGATGGTATGTCATTTTTGTGGGTATTCTTAGCTCATTGGATTTAGAAATGCTCCCAGCAGTCTTGTTCTAGGATTGTAAATAACAGTCTTCCCGGGTCCTTTTCATGCCTTATACTTTAGCAGCAGCATCTTGTCTTGGCTGAGGTATCAGCTCTCTGTTCTGTGGCTGCTTTTCCT
Source organism: Chrysochloris asiatica (assembly GCF_000296735.1). Lineage (NCBI taxonomy): Eukaryota > Metazoa > Chordata > Mammalia > Afrosoricida > Chrysochloridae > Chrysochloris > Chrysochloris asiatica. Next base: position 1,970,417 of record NW_006408655.1, read on the forward strand.
TTTTTTTCTCTTGCCTTCTCAGCATGCACTTGGTTCTCTAAAATGTGGAACTTTGTTTGGAATTGTGACCTTAGCAGGCTTCATCATAATAGTACACATGGTTACAACAGACTTTTTGGGATATATTGTTACATAATTATTAAATTGGAAAGATTTTGCTTCCTATTGGAATTACTGGGTGGTGCAAATGATTAGCTCACTTAGCTGCTGACTGAAAGGAAGGACATTCAAGTCCATTTTGAGGCTTCTTGGAAGAAAAACCTGGTGATATACTTCGGATAAACCTGGTACTGGAAGCCAAATGGAGCTCAATTTTACTTTGACTCATCATGAATCAGAATTGACTTGGTGGCAACTGGTTTTGCTTCCTATTGAGTGCTCATCTTTGGTTTTGTCAGTTTAGAATGAAATAAAAATGGCTCTCATGTCATCAAACCTATTTGCAAAAAATTATATGACTTCAAAAAATTAAGCAAAAAAATTTTCCCATTGCTAGGTGCCTTCCCACCCAAATAGTGAAGGGGGCAGTCTTGAAACAAATGAAAAATGCTTTTCATAAAATGACTAATAGTTCATTTTTAAGAGAAGACACTGCCATTTTGTATTTTTGTTTTAAAATGACTTTTGATATGCTTAACAAAAAGGTAACACTGTAACCAGCAATCATTTATGTAGCAGGGTGAGCTGATGATCATTAAGGAGGGACCTCAGTCTGTGAAGTTGTTAAATCCCAAAGGGGCTAACTTCATGAATCAGGCTGGTTAAAAGTTGAGTATAAGAGGTTTGAAACAAACAAATATGAAAGAGCTGTTTAAAATAAAACCAAGTGATCCTGTGGACAAAGTGTTTCCAGAGAATATGGGGGAGCTTAAAAAATTTGTGGAAATATTCCCATATCTCTTAATTTCATTTTTCCACATTCTTCAATATCTAATTGTAGCAAGAAATGTTTTGTAGTTGTTGTGGCTAGAAGTCTATCAGTATTCTGAATCCCAAACGTAACTGGTTTCAACTGTTCTTTTTATGAATTGGTATATTCATAATACTTAAACTAATGTATGGCATCAACAAAATATTAATTGAATGAATAATTTCAGCTATTTTGGAGGTGATATTTATTGAGCACTTAGTATGAGCCATACATTTTTCTAAGTGCTAAAAATATGGCAGAAAAAAGTGGTACATGAATAGAACTGCTGGAATACAATGGTAATCTTTGTACCTGACCCTGTCCCCATTGGTATTTAAAAGTCATAAACTCACAGGCACTTCTTCTAAGGTGAAGATGCTTAAGACCTCATGATTCTCAAAAATGCACTGTTTTAGAATGCTCACACAGAGATCACTGTAGAACCAAGGTGGCAGGCTGATCACATTTAATTTGACCTTACATGTTGCCAGGCCAAAGTGGCCTGGAAACTACTTCTATGCAGTTACTGCAGAACGTTTCCATTGGGCATTGAACATTGTGTCCTGACATTTTTTGAGCACCTCTTCTATAATATACATATTTACTTATAAATTATATCAATGCATAACTTTACTAAATATTATGATTAGACACAGACAATTTAAAATGATGATATAATAATAAATGTAAATAGAAAATCCAATATTGTAGTTTCTGAAACCCTAGTAGATCATTTTACTGACTCCCTCAATGGCAGCATTTACATCAGTGCAATTTGCTATGGGAGGACAATTTTATCCCTGGCTACAAATGCTTCTGGAGTTCACCTTCAGATAGATTTCTACAGTTTTACAGCAATATTATAATTTGGCTCTCTGCATATCTGGTATTTAAAGCAAATGGGATTTCTTCACTCTATAGCTCAGGTATTTGCCATTTTTCTGTCAAAAGAAGATTGAGACAATTTCTGTTTGAGAATCATTCTACAGAAAAGCTTCCCAACTGGTGTGGTGCATATGAGTTGCAGGCAGGCAGGGACACCAAGTCCATGGACAGTTGCAAGTGGCTTGTTCAGGGCCCCTTAGAGGACCTGACACATGTGAAAAAGTCTTAGAAGCATGGGTCTCTGAGATAAGTTAACCATTCACTTTCTAGATTTTACAAAATCTAAAGCATTGCTTTAAAATCTAGAGCATGGTGGCTTTGTAGGATAAGCACTGGACTACAAACTACAAGGTCGGCAGTTTGAGTCCATCTGCCGTTCCACAGGAGAAAGATGAGAATTTCTGCTCCAGCAAAGATTTGTAGCCTTGAAAACTATGCAGGATCACCATGAGTAAGAACGGACTTAATGGCACTTAACAGCAATTAAGAACAAGAAGCATTTCTCTAGAAAGTTGTTGTTGTTGTCAGGTGCCATCAAGTCGGAACCGACTCATAGCGACCCCATGCACAGCAGAACGAAACAATGTCCGATTCTGGGCCAACCTCACTACCGCTGCCACACTTGAGTCCATCAATGATGCCACCTGGCCAATCCATCTCGTTAGGGGTCTTCCTCTTTTTCT
>NW_006408655.1:1976294-1978291 GCF_000296735.1 Chrysochloris asiatica
TGGAAAATTTGGACTTGGTGATAGAAATGATGCTGGAGAACAAATGATAGATTTCTCTAGAAAGTAAGGTTGATAAACTATAAGGTTTTAATTAGATGCAGAAATCCACTAGAAAAATGACAGTATATGCTGTAATCTTTTATGTTTTTATGGGACTGTTAGATATAAAAGCTACATAGAGTAAAATTGTTGTTGAAAACCCATTGTTGATTATATTGCTAAATGTTACTAAAATGGAAATCTCTCTCTAAAAGAGACCTATTTATTGAATATCAAACTGTACCTTGGTTGCAAGGAACTCAGGGATGTGTTTTCAACTCTCAGTAGCTGCAACATTGAGTTCATTTCTATTATAATTATCTCTACTTTAGCTGTAAGAGTCACTGGGTGGCACAAATCCAAAATGTTGGTATTTGAAACCCACCTAGAGGCCTGGCCTTGAAAATCACTTGGAGTTGTTCTTTGCACATATTGGATTGCCATTAAATCCATGAGAATTAACAACCACTAGTTTACCTCTGGAGCCCCAGTGTGGCATTGTGGGCTAATGTTCCAGACTGCAAAGCCATTTAAACTGCAAGGTCAGTGGTTCAAGCTCACCAGCTGCTCCCTGGAAACCCTATACAGGGTTGCTATAGGTTGGAACTGACTCGACAGTACTTAAGAACAACAACAACCTTACCTTAGGAGCCCTAGTGTGGTGCTGTGGGTTAATGCACTTGACTGCCAAGTCATCTTCAACTGCAAGGGTTGGAAGTTTAAGCTCACCAGTAGCTCTTTGGAAACCCTATACAGGGTTGTATGGTTTGGAACTGACTTGACACCACTCAACAACAATCTTATCTTTGTTTTCTTCCTCTTAACCTTTCATTTTCCCTTTTTACATTTTATTATTTATCCTTATTGGTATCTTTCATTGTAGGGAAATGCAAATTTATTTCACAAGTACTTTGGGGTAAGAAACACAGTTCCTGTTTAATTTCCAGTTACTACTGAGAATGAATAGTTTTTCTTTCTATTAAATTCATGGAATGTCGTAGCTGTGAATCAATACCTGCTTAGTCTTCCTAAGAACTAGGGTTGAGGACTGTAGTGTAGGCAGCTTACAGGAACCCAGGATCAAGCTGCTTTTGAGCTATCCATTTTACTTATGGCAAACATTTATGTTTGGCATCTATGTGTGTATCCATATGTTGTCACTCCCTTTTGGAATTTAGTGCTTAGTTTTGAATCCACTAAGATACCCTTATTTCTTGGCCAGCTCAACAGTTCTTTGCTCTATTTTACTTGTGACTATTAACCTGTCACTGCCTTTACATTTCATCACAAGAAGGGGTTTTTTTTTTGTTTTGTTTTGCTTTTGTTTTTAATATTTCCTTGGATCACTTTCCTAGCATCTCAATGCGCCAATTGGGAGTCTTCCTCCAACTGGACTCTTTCTATGGTTCTATCCCTAGGCTGTTTCCTCCTTTAGGACAGAACATATTCAAAGTAAGAAAATATGATACATTTGGAAACTGACATGTAAATATAAACTATCAGAGCATAAATGTTGGATATGGTGTGAGATATGTGTGTACAGATAACTAAAACTAATTGCTGTTGAATCAATTTTTATTCATGGTGACTCCATTTGTGTTCAGAATTGTGTTCCACAGGGCTTGCAAAGCTGTGATCCTCCAAAGTAGATTGTCAGATCATTATTCAGTTAGCACCTGAGTGTTTTAACTGTTTGTGTTATCCAGGTACTCCCTGTGAACAAATTGTTGTTTGTTGTCTGGTGCCATTGAGTCAGTTCACATTCATAACCACCCTATGCACAACAGAATGAAACATTGCCAGGTTCTGCACCACTCTCACAATTGTTATGACACTTGAACCCTCTGTTGCTGCCTCTGTGTCAATCTATCTCATTGAGGGTCTTCCTCTATTTTGATGACCCTCTACTTTACCAACATGGTGTCCTTCTCCAGGGATTGGTCCCTTCTGATAGCATG
>NW_006408655.1:1978676-1980823 GCF_000296735.1 Chrysochloris asiatica
GTCAATTTTTTATCCCACTTATGATGACATTTATTTGTTCAGCTGTGAGAATTTGAATTTTCCTTACACTGAAGTGCAATCCATATTGAAAGTGGTAACCTTTAATCTTCATCAGTGTGTATTTGAAGTTTTCTTCACTTTCAGCAGGCAGGGCTGTATCATCTTCATGTTGAAGACTGTTAAAAAGTCTTCCTCCAATCCTGAAGCCACATTTTTCTTAATGTAATCCAGTTTCTTGATGATTTATCAACATGCAGATTGAGTAAGTATGGGAAAAGGATACAAAGCTGACACACAACTTTCCTGATTTTAAACTATTTAATATCCCCTGCTCGGTTCAAACTACTGCCTCTTGGTCTATATACAGGTTCCACAAGAGCATAATTAAGTATTCTTGAATACCCATTCTTTGCAATGCTATCCATGATTTAATTGTTATGATCCACATAGTCGAAAGATTTTGCATAGTCAGTAAAGCACAAGTAAACATCTTTATTGGACTCTCCGCTTTCAGCTGAGAACCATCTGATATCAACGATATCCCTAGTTCCATGTACTCTTCTGAATCCAACTTAAATTTCTGGAAGTTCCCTGTTGATGCACTGTTGCAACTATTTTTCAGTTATCTTCTGCAAAATATACTTGCATGTAATGTTACTGATATTATTTAATGATTTCTGCATTTCACCAGGCCACCATTCTTTGAAATGGGCACAATATGGATCTCTCCTAATTGGTTGGCCAGGTAGTTGTCTTCTAAATTTCTTGGCATAGATTAGTGAGCACCTCCAGGGCTGTATCATTTTGTTGAAATATTTTAATTTATATTCTGTGAGTTCCTGTAGCCTTGTTTTATGCCAATGCCTTCAGTGTAGCTTGGGATTCTTCCTTCAGTACTATTGGTTCTTGATAATATGATACCTCAAATGGTTGAACATCAACTATTTCTTTTTGGTAAACAAATAGGAGGGATCAAGTCATTCTAAAGAGTAGGGACATCAACATGCAGTTTATGAGATGTCAGCAAAGTTCAGCTTGTCATTTAAGTAAGTCACTTTGGCTCTCATTTAGATAAGTCACTTTGGCTGTTGAATCAATTTCAACTCACAATGATACCACGTGACAGAGTAGAACCAGAGGGTTTTCGCCTCTGTAATCTGTATGGGACCATACTGTTAGGCCTTTCTCCTGTGCAATCACTGTGTGTGTTTGAGCCTCTTACCTTTTGGTTAGCAGATGAATGTTTAACTGTGTGTATCACCAGGACTCTTTCAGCAAGGTAGAAATAAATTGGAAAAAGCAAGACTAAAGACAGGGAGACCAATTAGACGGCTGTGGCAAAAATCAGGTAAGAGAAGATGATGACAATGATGGTGGAGAATGCTTGTATTAGTAATTGGAACTATTATAGAAGTTCAGTGCAACAATTCTCCTGAAGGAGTGAAAATGTCAATTCCCTAGACCTATTAGCATCTTTGGAGTACTGGTGTGGTACTGTAGAATAAGCACTGGACTGCTAACCACAAGGTCAGTGGTTCAAACCCACCAGTTTCTCCTTAGAAACCAGATACAAAATTGTTATGAGTTGGAACCAACTTGATAGCATTTAACAACAATTAGCATCTCTAAATTAGTAATATTTTGTGTCTGTTTTGCCTTACTTTGTGTGTTTAAACTCTTTCAGGTAGGAGATAGCACATTTTTCCTTAGAAACAAAATGTTTACATTAACTATATAAACATTTGTAGCACACCAGGTAACCATCATTTTCTTTCTTTAGTTTCTATGAATTAATAATTTTATTATGCTTGTGGGAAGTCAAATGTTGGATTATGGTTAGCTGATACGGTATCAAAACATAAAAAAAGAATTTATTAAAATATTTTCTTTTAAATATGTGACATTTTTATAAAAGGAGCATATCTTAAAAATTCTTTTGAAACGTTGCTATAAAGATTGACATGGAATTTGTATGGTTTGAAACATACATATTAGACTTGTTATTTTATGTTTATTTCTTTCTTTAACTTTGTTGTCAAGTTAGTTCTGACTCAGTTACCCTATATAGGGTTTCCAAGGAGTGGCTGGTGAGTTTGAATCGCTGAACTTGTGGTTCAAACTGACCTTGCGGTCCAGTGCTTTATGTT
>NW_006408655.1:2004846-2007943 GCF_000296735.1 Chrysochloris asiatica
AAAGCTGGACAGTGAATAAGGAAGACCATAGAAGAATTGATGCTTTTGAGTTATGGTATTGGAGGAGAATATTGAAAGTGCCATGGGCTGCCCAAAGAACCAATAGCTCCGTTTTGGAAGTAGTGCAGCCTGAGTGCACCTTGGAGGCCAACATGGTCAAAGTTCGTCTCTTATACTTTGAACATATTGTCAGGAGGGACCAGTGACTAGAGAAGGATATCATGTTTGGTAAGGTGAAGGGTCAGAGAAAAAGAGTGAGACCCCCAATGAGATGGATTGGCCAAGTGGCAGCATCAGTGGGCTCAAGCGTTGCAATAGTAGTGAGGTTGGCCCAGGATCGGGCATTGTTTCGTTCTGCTGTGCATAAGGTTGTTATGAGTTAATGCTGACTCAATGGCACCTAACAATAACAACAACAACAACAACATGGCTAGCGTTTAGAAGAATGGGAATTCCAGGATATTTCATTGTGCTCATGCAGAACCTGTATAGTTTCAAATTAAGTGTGTGCTAAGGTTGAATCATTTCATCATGTTTATTTAATCTGTATGTTGAACAATATTCTAAATTAGAATATATGAACAAGAACATGGCATTAGTATTGGAGGAAGATTCTCTAACCATCTATAAAATGCAGACGACATAACCTTGCTTGCTAAATGTGAAGATGACTTGAAATAATGAGGAAAAGATTAAAGACTTAAGCCCTCTGTATGGATTATACCTAAACATAAAAATCCTCAAGATTGTACCAATAAGCAATACATGATATCCAGAAGATATTGCAGTTGTCATCCATTAATTTTACTCAGATCTACAATCAATACTCATGAAAGCAACAGTGAAAAAAATCTAACAGACATATTGCATTAGGCAAAACTGTGGTAATAGACCTCTTTCAAGTGCTGAAAAGTAGGGATGATAATTTGAGCACAAAGGTGTGCTTGACCCAAGCCAAGATATTTCATGGCCTCATATGCATGTGAAAATTGGGCAATGAATAAAAAAGATAGACGGTGTTGGATAAGAGTATTAACTATATCATGGACTGCCAGAAGAACAAACAAACCTGTTTTAGAAGAAATACAGCCAGAATGGTGCTTAGAAACAAGGATGGCAAGACATCATCTCAAGTACACATGAGAGGCCGTTCCTGTAGAACAACATCATGCTTAGTAAAGCAGAGGGTCAGCAAGAAACGAAGAAGCTAGATTGATACAATAGTTGCAACAGTGGACTGAAACAGCAATCATTGTGAAGGTAGCTCAGGATCAGGCAGTGTTTCATTGCATTGTACATGGGGTGGTCTGTGGTGTAGTGAATTATCCCATGTCTCTTCTATCCATAGTCTCCCCCCAAAACGTTTTTGTTCTGCTGGACCTGGGTAAGAGAAAATGGGAGAAGATACTGATAGGATGACATGTTTCAGCTGTGGATGTTAGCAGAGTTCATTGTAATTGTAAAAACCTGAAACTGTAGCACGAGTTTAAAGTGAGTCATCTCAGATACAGGATGAGGAATCTCAGTATCGTAAAAGATGAGGAGTTGGGGTTGGAGTGAATCTTTTGGGCTCTGAAATGCCTATGCATTGAAGCTCCTTGATCCATGGGCAGAAAGCTGTGGCAACAGAGGAGTGACAGAGGAACAATAGCAGTAGAACCAAGAACCAGAGTCTAAGACAGGTCAGTGAACTTTCCAGACCACTGAGCAAGTAAAGCTGATTGAGTTTGGGCAGAGTGGGGTGCCTTCAGGCGCTTAAGTTGAGGAGCTAGGTTTGCTGACCCAAGTGCCTTCAGGCTGATATGTATGGTGGAGTAGTGTTTCATGTGGGCATTTAACAGCACTTAACTGCAACGACTGTGCCCTGAGCATTTCTGACCCCAAATTGTAACCTGTTAACTTCCGTATGAAACTCCATTACTGTGAGTGTGCCGTCTGAGTTCCGTGTGGCTGTTGCAATGAATTATCAAACACAGGTTATGAGAGGAATACTTAGTGCTTCATATTTTTACAGGTGGCTAAGAGTTGAAGCTGTCTAGAAGGCATCTAACAATAATATTTGTGAGTGAATGAATGAATGACTATCAGTACCCTAAAGAACGTTTTTTTTCCCCCTAAACAATGTTGTATTTATCTCATGGCTCAATCAGTTTATCACAGTTCAAAACAATTTTCTGAGCTTTGATTATGTGCCATGCTGGAAGGATAATCTTACTTTTCCCTGACTGTAGCTTATTAAAGTGGAACAGATAAACATATAATTATAATGTAAAGCAACGGATGCAATGAATCACTGCAAAATAGACTGGGTCAGTGCACCTTGGGGAATGTTCTTTGTGTTTTCCTGATCTTCATCTAGGGTATCTTTTCCAGCCATACTTTGCTGTCCGCACTGGGATGTTTATTTCTTGTTGTAGGTGCTAGAACCTAGAACTTCGCTTCTGTTCTTACCCTAAGAATAGATTTGTAATATTTTTGTCTTCAGATTTTAGCTGTGTGTATGTATGTGTGTGTGTGCATATATACAGTCAAAATATATATACTGTTGTTAAACGTCATCGAGTTGGTTCTGACCCATAGCAACACTGCATAGGGTTGCTGAGGAGTGGCTGGTGAGCTTGAACCGCCAACCTTGCAGTTCAAGCTGACTTTGCAGTCCAGCGCATTAACCCACAGTGCCACACGAGGATTTATATATATGAGTGGTGCTGCAAGATAATACACTGGACTGCAGAGCTTGTTTCTTTCAGGTCTTTTTCCCCTCCAGGTCTTGATTCAAATAGCTCAGACCACCCTATATTTAAAAAGTCCACTTACAGTGCTTTTAATTATACTTTGGTTTTATTCAACGTACCCTAATGTGAAAGTCATTTATGTTTACTTGAATGATTTCTATGTCTCTCCACTGGAGAGAATGTCAGCGACATGAGAATAGGGACGTTCTGTCCACCACTGTGTCCCTTAGAACACATACAAAGAGCTCCACTGTATTATTACACTAATTGATGAATAAGTATAAATACTACTATACTTATGGATATCATTTATAATTTGCGTCTGTGACAATTTACTTCATTGCTCCAATTGTTGTTGTTGT
>NW_006408655.1:2010283-2020963 GCF_000296735.1 Chrysochloris asiatica
CTACAATACCAGGGCTCCTTATAATTCTACTCAGTAAATAAAAATTAGCTTTTAAATAACAATTCAACTCACTAATATAAAAATATAATTGTTCTGTGTGTTTGAACTTTTTTTCCACTGTTGGCCTTTGGATTATGAAAGAGTCCCCCAAAATAGAAGAGTTTTCTAAAATCTTTCCATTCTATTTTAAGCTTCTTTATAATTTAATGAAAAATAACAGAGTTGACAAATGCAGCTTATATATTACTGATCTGGAACCACAATTACCATAGTCATGCTCAAGAGTTTTGTTAAAATTTTACGAGTACATTTATTGATTTTCTATCTAAACTTGAGGTTCACTGTGAATTGGTAACATCATTCCAAACTTCCTTTAGCCCTAGAAATTAAAAAATAAAACAACTACCTAATAGTTTTTTGTTTTTTTTTTTAAAAAAAAATGCTTTCTAATTCTATACAAAACCAAACTTTATATAAATAGTACATTTTTTCCCCTCAGTAAATAATAGGTGTTATGCCACACATTAACAAGTTCCCTGTGACTGTTAGGGATACCTTTTCTCACCCAAGTCCTGACTTCAGTGTTAGATCAATCCACCGCATCTAGTCTCTTAGGTTGAGCTTAGTTTCCAGTACATTCCTAATATCTTTATTCAAAACATATTTCTTCTTTTTTGGCTAGAATTACTATGCTAATTGGAGTTCTGGTCTGGTGCTGTGGGTTAATGAGCTGGACTGCAAAGTCATTTGAACTCTAAGTTTGGCGGTGCAAGCTCATCAGCTGCTCCTCAGAAACCCTATACAGGGTTGCTATGGGTCAGGACCAACTCGATGGCACTTAACAACACCAACACTATGTTAACTGATTCAGTCTAAAGTACATGATGAATAATAATTTTACATGGAAATTTTGAAGTGGGAAATTTTGTTGAGTAATACTTCAATCATATTGCATTGCTGTTGTTATTGTGTCCTGTTGAGTCAATCTGATTCATAGCGATCTTGTATAGGGTTTCCAAGGAGTGGCTGGTGGTTTGAACTACTAACCTTGCAGTTAGCAGTCCAATGCTTACTCTGTAGCAACACATCAGGGCCTACTGCATAGGGAGTTAGTTAAACTGACTATAGGCATAAGCTCCTTTCATGGAACAGTGTGACTATGTTTAGCAATAGAAAAATGGTTCAGTAAATTCTAGAAATCCACTGAACAGATTACTAGGTGATCATTAAACATGATATGATCATAAGATATGAACAAATACATAACTTTATGTAAAAATAATTGAATTTTGCTGTGGGTTAATGCACCGGACTGCAAAGCCGATTGAACTGCAAGGTCCTCAGAAACCCTCTACAGGGTTGCTATGGGTTGGAACTGACTTGATGGCAGTGTTAACAACAACAGTAATACCAGTGACTATATCTGTTAAAATATATATGAAATTAGATGTCTGGGAAAATACGGAAAATAGACCCAACTGATATGTCAGAATGTTCAGATTTCTTTATATTTAAAAAATTAATCATAGTTACTTTAAAGTAAAATAATATAGTTTCATGGAGTATCTTTAACTCTGTTATAATAATATGTTATCTTGTAGGCTTCCATTTGTAGCTGCTGTTTCTTTGTATTAGTTAAATTTAAAAGTCTTGTATGATGACATTTTATTTATTCTAGCTTAAGATATCCTTTGATTTTATGATTTGATACAAGACGTCTATGATTTGCTACAAGAAGGTGTCCTGGTGTGGTGCTGTGGGTTAATGTGTTGGACTGCAAGGTCAGTTTGGACTACAAGGTTGGTGGTTCAAGTTCACCAGTTGCTCTTTTGAAATCTTATCCAGGGTCACTATAGGTCAGAACTGACTTGATGACACTTAACAACAACAACAACAACATCAACAAGTTTAACAGTTTTCCTACCTAAACATGGACTTTTTTGTGAATTTTTGAAAATATTTTGAATGAACAAAATGAAAGGCATTTTTAATTTTATAATTTAAAAAGCTCATTTGGAGAACTTAAGTGTTCTTCCTTTTGTAGTACTTGCTTCATTTTGACTTCACTGTCATGAACTTTAATGATATCACCATTACTGAAAGCAATTATTTATCTCAAATAATCTTTACAATGATTTGATATTTACTTGGTGGCATTGACTGTTAGAGAAGGACATAAGTTTATCAAAAATTTAAAATTACCTATATACTTCCATCAGGAGAAATCATTTGAAATGGCAGATTTAATTTAATTTCTGTCAAACTGTATCTTGAAGAGATATATATCACAAAAATCCTATAAATTCTTGAGTTTCTAGCAGTAGAATATGTATCTCTGATTGACACTTACTTTGGCTGCAAGCTATTTTGATAAACACCGAATATCCGATAAAATAATTTACTCCAAAGTCAAATTTGGACAATTTCTTCAAAGAAAAAATACAATGTATCCTTGCTTTAGAGCCGTTTAAAGCACCCTTCTGCAGTATTACACCATGCAATAAAAAATAATTATATTACAAAACTGTTGTTATGTGACTCAGTGACTCTTTTTGTATTAAAGAATCAAAAACTGCCCAGTCCAGTGCTACCCTTAATTCAATGGCAATTTTTGAGGCCACTGTATTAATTCTTCTCTTTGGGGGTCTTTCTCTTTTTGATGACCAACTCTCTTTTGACTAGACATGATGCCCTTCTTCATGGCGGTTATAAAATCATTGTTGTTAGGTGCTGTTGAGTTGTTTTTGATTCAGAATGACCTACTCACAACTGAAACATTGCCCAGTACTGCACTATCCTCACAATTGTTTTGTTTGAGCCAATTGATGTTTCCACTGTATCTGTCCATCTCATTGAGAGTCTTCCTGTCTCTCACTGACACTCCACTTTACCAAGCATGATGTTCTTCTCCAGTGACTGGTCCTTTCTGACAGCATGCCCAGCGTATGAGAGACAATGTCTCACCATCCTTGCATCTAAGGTACATTTTGACTGTACTTCTTCCAAGACAGATTTGTTTGTTCTTTTGGCAGTCTATGGTACTTTTTTCTCCAACACCATAATTCAAATACATTGATTTGATTATAAAATTAGAATCCAGAAAACAATTAGAGCTGAGAATCAGCCCTGCTGTTGTGATCCAAAAGCCTGCTCTTGTATAATCCCTGATTCATTATTGTTGGAGTAGGAGATATCGTCAATCGTGTTGCAGAAGTTTACACCAATTATATTTTTCTGTGGAGATGGATCAGCTTTCATGTAAAGCTGCAAGTAGGAAAATGCCCATCTAATATAAAAAAAGAAGAAGAAGAAAAGCATTTAGGGAATACTCCCATTATCCCTGCAGGCAGCATACCGATTCTGCAGTGAGAACAGCTCAGCAAAGGGACACAGAATGATTAGGGTGAAAAGTCATAAAGTTGATTCAGAATATACCCCCTGCCAGCATTTTATAGATTATACGTAAGAAAAGCAAACACTTCAGAACCAGCACTAAAAAAAATTCAATATTTCTTTCATTCCTTCATTGACAAAATATTTATTGGGCATCTGCTTAAGCCAGGCACTCTTCCAACACTGAGGATATAAATGGAACCCAAAGCCAAAAATGCAACCCAAAGGCAAAAATAAATGCAACCCAAAGCTATTAGGGTGTCTGTATTCTACTGGAGCAAGTCACATGTATTCAACGGAATCAATAGGAAATTAATATTGATAACTGTTAAAAAGGAAATAAAGCTAAGAGGATTGGGAGTAGCTAAAAGGTTATCAAGATCCCAAGTTTTGTTTGTTTGTTTCTAAATTGTACTTAGTTTGCTGTTGAGAATGTGTGGTGTGGTGTTAAGTGCCATCGAGTCAGTACCAACTCGTAGCAACCTTGTATAGGGCTTCTATGGAGCATCTGGTAGGCTTGAACTGCCGACCTTGTGGTTCGAAGTCCAGTGCTGATCCTGCAGTGCCACACCAGCTAAATATACATCAGTTCCATAGTGTCTACATACATAATTTAGTGGCATTGATGGCGTTCTTCAAGTTATACAGCCATTCTCACTCTCCTTTTCAGAGTGAGTTGTTGTTGTTGTTGTTGTTATGTGCCGTGGAGTCGGAACCGACTCATAGCGACCCTGTACAGGGTTTCCGAGGGTGTAAATACTCCCTAATTTATCTAAACTCACTGCCTCCTAAGGTTCCTATCTAATCTTTTAAGTTGTTGTAAATTTGGTTCCATATAGATAGTTCTGATCTTATCTTAGTTATCTAGTGCTGCTATAACAAAAATAACACAAATGGATAATTTTAACAAACAGTAATTTATTCTCAACCAGTTTAGGAGGTTAGAATATTTTGAATTAGTGTTTCAGCTTTGAAGGAAGGCTTTCTCTCTCTGTTTTTGTTTCTTCTCAATATCTGTGGACCCTGCACTCCTTGTAGATCTCCATGTACCTTGGCAAAAAATCTCCTTCTGGGTATAGGAGGTTCTCAAGGCAGGGATCCTGAGTCCAAAGGACATGCTCTGCTCCCAGGTCTTCTTTGTTGGTGGGACTGAAGCCTACCTTCTCTGCTCAATTCCTTCTCCTTTTAGCTCTTGAAAGATAAAAGGTAATCCAGATCACATTCTAGGAAAACTCACCCTATATCAGATCAGGTGAAAGAGTGTTGCGGTTCACCCTAATCACCTAACAACTGATTGGTTGGTTATCACATTAAATCACAGCCTGGAGATGATTACATCATCACATACTGCCAAACCTCTCACAGTCATGGCCCCACTAAACTGACATACAGTAGAATTCATGGCATGCATAATGCTCAAAGGAAGTTTATTTTATTATTTTTTTTAACTAAGCTAAATTGTTATTTGGTATTAACAAGACTTTAGGGAATGTTTTTAATTTAAGGTTTGAAGATTATTTCAGGGCAATAGTTTCATGGTGTCATCCACCGTCCATGGCTCTAGAAAGTCTACAGTTAGTTCTGTTCTGCATTTCCTCCTTTTTGATCAGGATTCTTCACTGGAATCTTAGATGAAATTGTTCCGTAATTATATAACCCAGCACCATCCAGCTTTTCTGGTCTCACAGCTCAAGGTGAATAGGCACCATTTTTATGCCCTGTGTGTCCATTTGCAAGGTTTTGGGGAGAAAGATGAGGCTATCTGCTCCCGTAAAGATTTACAGCCTTGGAAATCCTGTTCAGGGTGGCTATGGGTCGAAACCGACTCGAAGGCACATAACAACAACAACAACAGACACTATACGATTACCTAGGAGGTAGACCAGAAGCACTAAACACATTATTTGGTCAATTTAAAAAATAATGTTCCATGAAATCATGATTGCAAACCTCCAAACCAAGTCAATGAGGTATTTGGTTGTATATAAGCATTCTATGCAGCTACTGTGTTGTTGTTGTAAACATGTCATACAACTTTTGACAACTCAAGATTTTGAGGTGTACAGACAATTATAGTAATTGGCTGTGCAATTTTATCCTTAATCAGTGATATTTTTTCATCTTCATTCATCTCCCTATTCCTTTTCCATCCTACCCTATAGCTATAATAAACTTTGGTTTCTATGCATTTGTCTTTTTATGTAAGTGAGGTCACACAATATTGTTTTTATATGATTAACTTATTTTGCTCAGCACAATATCAAACAAAGCCCATCCATATTTTCACATCTATCAAGACTTCATTTCTCCTATTGGCTGATTAATATTCCACTTAACGTATGTACCACGTTTTACTTAGCTATTAATCTGTTGATGGACATTTTGGTGGTTTCCAAAATGAATAGTGCTGCGATGAATGTGGTGTACAAGTCTCTTTTGATCTTCTTTCAAGTCTTTGGAGTACATACCTAGCAGTAGAATTGCTTTATGGTCCTTTAGGATATGGCCTCTATCTAGTTCTCTATTCTCATCTTTTACCAACATTGGCCTTACATGCTCTAGTTTAGTCATGCTTGCTTCCTATGTTTATCCGTAATCATGCCCTATCTATTTGGATGGTGGCACATGGTGCTTTTTCTGCCTGAAGCACCCTTCTCAGATAGCCTCATGTTCATGCTATCATTTAATTTCATTGACTATCAGTATTGCTCCATCAGGGTGCTCTTCATTGATCTTCCATAAAAACATAGAGGCATGAACAGCAGAATTCAAAATAAATAAATGGGCCTTATAAAAATTTAAAACTTGTGTTCATTAGAAGACTTCACCAAAAAAGTGAAAAGAGTTCCAATACTGTTGGCTCCTTCTCACATAACTCCTGACTCACACCTTTCCTGATTTTAAACCACGCATCATCCCCTTGTTCTAGTCAAATGACTACCTTTTGGTCTCATTTGATCACATTGAAGTGTTGTGGAATTCCTATTCTTTGCATTGCTATTCATAATTTATTGTTTGTTCTTGTTAAATGCTGTCGAATTGGTTCCGACTCATAGCAACCTTGTATAGGGTTCCAAAGAGTGGCTAGTGATTTTGAACCACTGACCTTGCAGTTCAAACCGATGTTATGGTCGAGTGCTTATCCTGCAGTTCAAACCGATGTTATGGTCGAGTGCTTATCCTACAGCTCCACACCAGTATGATCCTGTAGATACTGCAGGCACATCTTTCTGTGATCCTTGGCTCCCTAGCCACATGGCCCCTTAGCCTCTGCCTTCTTTGGGCAAGTGTTCCAAAGCTGTTTTAACTCTGTTGATAAAATGCTCACTCTGTCAGTAAACCTCAACTGGAATGTGCTCCACTCTAGCTCCATGGGTTGGCAAATTTAGGTACCTCATTCTGCCAGAAAGTTTCCTTGGCATTATCTCATAATTCATCCATTCAGTTGGTCATTAGTTTTCATTGCATCAAATCAATGCTTGAGATGGTCTCTAAATTTAGGAAGCATATACTCAAGGTGGTATGTTGTTGTTACTAAGTGCCACCGAGTCAGTTCCAACCCATAGTGACCCTGTATCGGGTTTCCGAGGAGCAGCTGGTAAGCTTGAACCACCAACTTTGCAGTTCAAACAGCTTTGCAGTCTGGCACATTAACCCACAAGGCCACACCAAGGGCTATATTCTACTCCCTGGCTGTCATGGACTTGTTTTAATTTTCTTCAGTTTCAACTTGAAATTGTATGTGAGTGATTGATGGTCTGTTCTGTAGTCAGTCCCTGGCCCCTACCTGGTGATATGATGCTTATATTTTAGATTAACATTCACTTTCTGATTACAGGCTATTCCTTCAACATTCTTCATGGTAATATTTCCCGAAAATTTTCAAAAATGTATATAATACCTCTCTTTTATAGTCAGAAATCATATCAGCAAGTTAAAACCTCAAAGAACTCCTATAATAAATAGATTTTCTTAGTTTATTTTGATTTTACTAAACATACTTAACCGAATGCTTACTTAAAAATATCTCTTGACATTCTGAAAACTTGTGTTCTGAGGAGCACAGTTGGGGAAATACTGCTCAAATGGAAATACTGTTTGTATCTTCTTTTTAAAATTGTTGCATAGACTTCTTTGAACCTACTGGATTTATCAAGTAATTTGTAGTTATTTTTATATCAATTTTTACCATTTATGGTGAATTACATTCTCATTGCTTTGAATGAAAAACTCCAGATAATTAGAAAAATGTTTTAGTCAAATAAATAGATTGCTTATCCATCTACTAGAATTCCTTACTTACTGACATTTCACTAATTTAAGGGGGACAAAGTTAAATCTCGGCTCTACCATATGTGAACAAAATGACTTTGGACATCTCGGCTTAATGATTCTGAGCCTCAGCTTTCTTATCTGTGAAATAATGTGAAATATTCTATGTGCTGTTGCTATAATCTAATGAGATATATGTGTTTGTTTCATTTTAGAGAGTGTTTTTGATTGGGGATGAAGAATATGGATTTTTAAAAATATTCTATTTAAATTAATAAAAATATAATTTAGTTGTTCATGGAAAAGCAAAGGAATACATGCAGATGATAGGTCTGATAATACCATTAGTTAATTTCTACTATTAGGATGGAAAACATTGATAAACAGCAATTTCTCTGATATTGTCTGATAATTGAGGATTGAAAGTAAAAAGGGACACAACATTTTCTGATGTAGGGTAGCAGAGATGAGAAGATTCTGAACACAATTTCTAGGAAACATTGTTTGAGCAAAGTTGGTAAGCAAAAATCAGGCCATCAGTTTTGGGTCAATTTCTTTTTTTCCTCATTATAAAGCACACCCAGCCATTTTAATTTAGCCCTATGTATTGTAAAAGCAGGGAGTGCAGTGGCTCCAGAGGATAAGCACTGGACTGAAAACCACAGGATTGGCAGTTTGAGCCCATCAGCAACTCTGTGGTGGAAGAAAGATGAGGCTTTCAAAGATTAACAAGCCTGAGAAACTCTATACAGGGTGGCGATGAGTCTGAATGATTTGACAGTATTTAGCAAATAACATTGTAGTTGAAGTCCTGGTGTGGCACTGTAGGATTAGCACTGGACTGCTAACTTCAAGGTTGCTGGTTCAAACCCACCAGTGATTCCTTGGAAATCCTATACAGGGTCACTATGAATCACAACTGACCCAATGGCACTTAACAGCAACCACAATTTCAGGATAAAGATGAAGCTTTCTGCTCCTGCAGAGATTTACAGCTTTGGATGCCCTATACGGGGTCACTATGAATAGGAACTGACTGGAAAGCGCTTAACAACAACAACTTTGAAATCATTAACTCACTGATAAGGATAAAACAGCATTGTGATGCTTTAAATCACTGAGAGAAAGGACTTGAAATCTTGTCTTTGTTTCCTTATTCAAGGTTGTGGAAATGAAATCCCCCTGAAGATTGTAATTATTCTTGTCTTTAATCTCAGTTCTTTCAGAGAAGTTTAACTTATCAGTAGCCTTAGAGGTGGCATTGCTGTTATCTCTGTTGATACTGTGCTGTATAGTTGAAGTCATTTCTCTGAAGGCTTACTGCCTAAGCAGGAAAAGTCAATTCTAGTATAAAATAAATACCTTGTTGTTATTGTTTGCTGTCAGGTTGATTTTGACTCATAGTGACCCTATAAATCAGGATAGAACTTCCATTAGGTGTTCCAAGGCTGTAATCATGGAAACAGACTGTTACACCTTTCCCCAGTGGAGCAGCTGGAGGAGTCAAACTAGCAATCTTTCAATCAGCAATCAAGCGCCAAACCAGGCCTCTTTGAAAACACCCTACATAGAAGTCCTGCTGTGATTCTGTAGGATAAACACGACCGCAAGGCCAGTTTGAACCACAAGGTCAGCACTTCAAACTTACTAGCTGTTTCCTGGAAACCCTATAGAGGTTCACTATGAGTTAGAACTGACTGGATGGCACCTAACAACAGCAGGAACAACATTAGAAATATTAGGAAAGGGAATTATTCTTTAACTCTAGTTGGAGGCAGGGGGAAATGAAAATATATTTTTACTTCCTGAGTTTTATTATTGTAAGAGGAGTTATCAACACTGGCTAATGCTATCCCATCCTAGTGTCAGTCTAGTTTTTATGAATGCTCACTCTAGTATCTGCAGGCAACACTGCTCCTTGTTTTCAGTCAACAAGAGGACACCATTAACTCAGAGCCATCACTTCATCCTACTCACCAAACCCCTCAATTCTAGCACAGCTTAGAAACAGTAGGTTGTCTGTTTAAGGCCACAAACTTTGAAAGTGCATCCATATTTTTTTTCTTGTATTCATTTGTTGATGAGCATTTATGCGTTGGACACAATACTGGGGAAACAGAGATAAAAAGAAAAAGATTTATGTAATACTTGAACTCAAGGAGTTCCCAACCTATAGAGAGATAATGAACATATGTCACTTTTCCACAGTACAAGAGTCCTGGTGTGGTGCCGTGGGCTAATGAGCTGAACTGTAAAGTTGATTTGATATGGCAGGTCAGTGGTTCAAGCTCACCAACTGCTCCTTGGAGACCCGATACAGGGTAGTTATGAGTTGGTACAGACTCGATGGCACCTAACAACAGCACAGTATAGGAGTCCTGGTGTGGTACTTTAGGATGAGTACCATAAAGATGGTAGTTCAAACCCACCAGCCACTACTTGGAAGCCTCATACAGAGTCATTATGAGTTGGAAACTACTTGATGACGCTTAACATAACTACCACAACATGAGCCTTGGTGCTGCACTTTTAACATCTGTGACTTGTTGTTGTTAAGTACCGTTGAGTTGGTTTCAACCCATAGCCACCCTGTACAGGGTTTCTGAGGCTTTAAATCTGTATGGGAACAGAAAACCACAACTTTCTCCCAAGGAACAGCTGGTAGTTTCCAACTGCTGACTTTAAGGTTCACAGCCCAATTCATAACCACTACGCTACCAGAGCTCCTTTGTGACCTTTTGCCTCCTGTTAAATTACTCTTTCCCTTATTCCCAAATAGTGTTCGGTTGGAGGACATAGTTCCATCCCTCCACTTTGCTTTGGTACTTCACCCGAACAGGAAAAAAGGTTGTTTCAGAAGTAAGTTATAGTTCAAGATTTGATAGAGTCAAATATATATATATATATAAACACACATATTGTTGTTGTTGTTAAGTGCCGTCAAGTAAGTTCCGACCCATAGCGACCCTGAGCAGGGTTTCTGAGGCTGTAAATCTTTATGGGAGCAGAAAGCCT
>NW_006408655.1:2021183-2031831 GCF_000296735.1 Chrysochloris asiatica
TTCAAGCTCACCAGCTGCTCAAAAGAAAAAAGAGAGCACCAGTGCTACAAGTAGAATAGTATCGATCTATATGTACTAAGTAATTGGAATGGTGACTCCAAAGCCTTATAGAAAAGGATGAAGATACTGGCTGTCCAGATATATAACAATGATGTCTTAATAAGGTTTTTTTTATCATAATTAATTTTTAATCTTCCACAAGTATTTTTCCTTTATGTAAAACCCTCCATCTTATATCTTTAAATCATAAAATTAATACTAACCATACTCAGAGTCCTGGTGTGGCGCTGTGGGTTAATGCACCAGACTGCAAAGCCATTTGAACTGCCAGGATGGTGGTTCAAGCTCACCAGCTGCTCCTTGGAAACCCTATACAGGGTGGCTATGGGTCAGAATCGACTCGACGGCACTTAACAACAACAACAATACTTGCAGTATACCTTTTTGGAGTAAGTTGACTACTGAAATTCCTCCTACTCTGGCAAATTAGACCTTCCTTGGTAACTAGCTGTTGAGGAGAAGCCATGATGGCAAGACTTCGTTTCTCATACTTTGGACTTGTTATCAGGAGGGAGCATCCTGGAGAAGGAAACTGTGCTTGGTAATGTGGAGAGTCAGTGAAAAAAGGAAGAGCTCCAATGAGATGGCACAGTGGAATGGTGCAATGGCCACAGCAATGGGCTCAAGTGTAACAACACGTGTGAGGATGGCACAGGACTGGGCAGAGTTTCGTTCTGTTGTGCTATGAGTTGGTTGACTTGACAGCACCTAACAACAACAACTGTTAAGGATACTTATGTGGGAAGACAACTGAAAGGACCATGCTGAGAAGGCTGGATTTTTATTCCCTAAAACTAAAACACCCAAATGCACGGCCATTGAGTCAATCATGACTCATAGTGACCCTGTATAGGGTTTCTGAGACTAAATCTTTGTGGGAGCAAATAGCCATGTCTTTCTCCCACAAAGATGCTGGTAGGATTGAACAATTGATCTTGTGGTTAACAGTCCAATGCTTAACCCATTATGCAATCTTTCATCCCCTAGGCTACAGATTAAAGAGAACACCTGATATCTTTTAAGATTGATTAAGTTTGAATACCCAACACCAAAGAAGCTCTGGTAGCATAGTGGTCAAGAGTTGGGCTGCTAACCTCATGGTCAGTTGTTCAACACTACCAGCCATTCTGCTGGATAAAGACGAGGTTTTCTGCACCAGTAAAGATTTACAGCCTCGGAAACCCTATGCAGGGTCACTATGAGTTAGAACTGACTCCACGACACACCACCACCACCACCCAACACTGAATGTTTGATGCTACCCTTATGGTGGCAAAACAACAAATGCATTCAGTCAGACACTGTTCAATTAATAGAAAGAAGAAATGCCAGACATTTTAGTCATTTGACAGGAATAAGGTAAAATATTTATAGTGGTGCTACTGGAGTTAGGACCTTCATATTTGACAGGATTAGAGTAGAAACATTACCCAGTGAAATAGATTCTATAAGGAATTCCCTATAGGAGATCAAGATGGCTGCTATACTCAGGGTTCTTCAGTTTGCTGTAATATGTTCTTTTAGCCCCAAATGCAAACCAAAGCAATCACCTAACTAATTTTGCAGGCTTTTTTTCATAAGCTCTCTCAGCAGAGATTCCTCCCTCCCCACCTTTTCTTTAGCTATGTGATATTGTTTTATTTGAAATGATGCTAATGTGATAATGTCTGCCTAGGCAGGAATCCTAAATATTAAAACTAATTCCATGTAGTCCTTGTTATGTTCTGGTGGCAGCACCATTAAAAGATGAGAACAGCACAGTCCTGATCCACAGAGAAGCAGACTAGTTGTTCGGGGAAATGTTAATAGTTATAAAAAGGATCATGAAAAAGTATGGAACTTATGCTTGGAAACACTGAAATTCAAAGCAATGTATGACAAAGGACATACATCTCAGTTAAGGCATTTGCGTGCATATTTGGAGTCCCTGGGTGGGACAATCAGTTAAGTACTTCAGTGTAGGTGAACAGAGGAAACGTTGCATTGTCCTTTAACTCTTTATACCATCCACTGTATAGGTTCAGTGAAGATAGATTATTTACTTTTTAAAAAGTAGAATGATCAGAGATAGATTTAAAAGGTCTTTCTTTGATTTCATTTAAAAAACTACAGATAAGCTTAACTGCACTTATTCAAATGCCTTAAAAATAATACACATTTATAATTTTCAGCAATAAAGTTTGTTTTGTGGTGTTTGTTTTTCAGAAATTCAATTAGCTATTGTACATGTGAATGATTGATCCACGTAATGCACAGAATCCAATTGAGACCTTTTGTGCATATCTGATTAGTTTATTGTAGATTTGGTAGCAAAACCCATACATTTTACTTTACAAGGTGGGCAATTTGGGGGAATTAATTAGTGCTACTAGTCTGTTTTTTCTGTTTCACTGTAATAAGGGTTACTGTTATTAGGTGCTGTCGAGTTAGTTCCTGTTCATAGTGACCCTGTATAGGGTTTTCAAGAAGCTGCTGGTAAACCAACCTTATGGTTACCAGTCCAGTGTTCATCCTACAGTGCCACACCAGGACTCCATAATAAGTGTGTGTGTTAACAGTTGTCCAGTCAGTTCTGACTCAGAGCGACCCTGCATAGGGTTTCCAAGACTTTAAATCTTAGCAGAAGCAGAAAGCCTCATCTTTTTCCTGCAGAGCGACTGGTGGTCTGGAACCCAGTCCAGTGCTTATCCTATGAAACCACCACGCTCCTTAAATTTACCTTGTTAAGTGCTGTGGAGTAGGTTCTGACTCATGAGACACTGTGTAGAGTGTCTGAGGAGCAGCTGGTAAGTTTGAATCACTGACCTTGAGGTTAGCAGTCCAGTGCTTATTCTACAGCGACACACCAGGTCTCCTAAAAAACAAATTTTGTTGTTGTTGTTAAGTGCCACTGAATCAGTTCCAACTCACAGCAACCCTGTATAGGGTTTCTGAGGAGTGGCTGGTGAACTTGAACCGTTGTTGGTTCAAACCGACTGTGTGGTCCAGCGCATTAACCCACAGTGCCTCATGAGGATAACAACAACAACAAAACGCTTACCTATTATTAAATATGTGGTTTCCATATTTTATTGAGAAAAAATTTAATTAATTTTTTTTAATTGCTAAAAGCTTTGTAGAATTCCTGTAGGATAAGCACTGGACCACAGGTTGTTTTGAACCATATGGTCTGCAGCTGTTCCTCGGAAACCCTATACAGGATCATAGTGAGGCAGAACCAACTTGACAGCGCTTAATAACAATGGCTTTGTGCCAATAACTAATCAATCCTGATAGAAGTGTTGTTCTTGTTGTTGAGTGCCGTCGAATTGATTCCGACCCATAGCGACCTTGTATAGGGTTTCCAATAGCTGCTGGTGAATTTGAATCACCGACCTTGCAGTTCAAACGGCTTTGCAGTCTGGCGCATTAACCACAGCACCACACCAGGACTCCGATAGAAGTGTAGAACATTTAAATTAATGTCATATTTGATGGGGTTTTGGTTCTGGAAAAGGAGCCCTGGTGGCACAATAGATAAGTTCTTGAAGTTCTTGACTGCTAACAGAAAGGTTGGTGATGTCAACCCACCCAGTAATTCTGCAAGAGGAAGATGTGGTGATCAGCCTCAGTAAAAATTACAGCCTAGACAATCCTGGGGGCAGGTCTGCTCTATGGAGTCTCTGAGAGTCAAACATGACTTGACGGCACCTAACAGCAAAGGCAACATGGTTCTTAGTGTAATTTTGAAAGAGAACCTATTAAAACCCTAATAATGAATGCATGAAACATTTTTTATTGGTCTTTCCCCAATCATGATTTAGCTTTGTTCTAAAACGTATTTTATTTCAAACATTTAAGACAGCTGTGGGTTGGTTTGTACTTAATCCTTTTAAACAAGTGAAAGTGGATTTGTTAATTTGTAATGTTGTTGTTGTTGTGTGCCGTGGAGTCAGTTCCGACTCATAGAGACCCTGTACAGGGTTTTCGAGGCTGTAAATCTTTACAGGAGCAGAAAGCCTCATCTTTCTCCCGTGGAACAGCTGGTAGTTTCGAACTGCTGACCTTGCGGTTCGCAGCCCGATTTGTAACCACTAAGCTACCAGAGCTCCTTAGATATGATAAATTTTATTTTAAAAGAAGCATTGACTTTTTATCATTTCCTACTTTGAGAAATTTTGGACATGTTGGATATTGTAGTGCAAAGTTCATGTTCTTTCTTGTAGTGGCTATTTCCAAGGAGGACAAACATATGGAAGAATCTTAATGAAAAAGGTCAATATGTCCAAAAGGAACCTCTGTTCAGTACTCTTTCTTATTTGCTTTGGAAGTTCTGTTGTTCACTTTACCCTGGTTATGTTTTGCCTGAGATAATCACATAATTTCCTTTCCCTGTGGGGATATGTGAATTGCTGTGGATCCATAAGAAAAGTACAGTGGTTTGAGCCTACAAAGTCAGTGGTTTGAGCCTACGAGCCACTCATTAGAAGAAATATGAGTCTTTCTGCTCCAGCAAAGATTTATAGCCTCAGAAATCCTAAACAGGGTCATTATGAGTTGGAAACCCCTCAATAGCACTTAACAACAACAATGGGGTTATATAGCTTGATGAACCATTTGTACAAAGATTAAGAATTTCTGTCTGGAAGACTTCAATGTCCCTACAATATGTAGGCAGAACTTGCTAAGAAGCAACTTTTAGAATTATTGGGATATAAAACACCGGACTGATTATTTGTAGAGTCTAAAATCACTAGAGTTACCTGTTGTTGCTGTTAAGGGCTGCCGAGTCAGTTCCAATTCATAGGTACAACAGAACTAAACACTGTCCGATCTTGTGCCATCCTCACAATTGTTGAGACCATTGCTGCTGCCACTGTGCCAATCCTTCTTGTTGGAGGGTCTTCTACTTTTTCATTGACCCTCTGTTTTATCAAGCATCTTCTCCAGAAACTTTTCCCTCCTGCTAAAATGTCTGAAGTATGAGAGACAAAGTCTTTCCATCATGGCTTATAAGGAGTATTCTGGCTGTACTTCTTTCAACACAAATTAGTTTGTTCCTCTGGCAGTCTGTGATACTTTTAATATTCTACTCCAACACCATAACTCAAATGTAACAATTTTTATACAGTCTCCCACATTTATTGTCCAACTTTCACTTGCATATGAGGCGATTGAAAATTCCATGGCTAGGATCAGGCATAAGTTAGTCCTCAGATTGATATCTTTGCTCCTGAACACTTTAAAGAGGTCTTGTGCTGCAGATGTGTGATACGTGTTGATTTCTCCACTGCTGTTTCCGTGAGTGTTGATAGTGTATCCAAGGTAAACGAAGACTTTGAAAAATCTCTATCTTTCCTCCATTTATTATGATGTCATTTATTGGTCCAATTGTGAGGATTTTTGTTTTATGTTGAGATGCAACCCATCTTAAAGGCTGTGGTCTTTTATATTTGTAAGTATTTTAAGTTCCTTTCACTTTTAGCAAGTAAGTTTGTGTCATCTGCATGTTGCATATTGTTAATGAATCTTCCCTCAAACCTGATGCCACATTCTTCTTCATACAGTTCAGTTTCTCAGATTATTTGCTGAACATACAGATTGAATAAGTGTGGTGAAAGAATACATTCCAGGTGCACATCTTTCATGAGTTAAAACCATTCAGTATCCCCTTGTTCTGTACAAATGACTGCTTCTTGGTCCATATACAGATTCCTCATGAGCGCAATTAAGTGTTCTGGAATACCCATTCTTTGCAAAGGTATCCATAGCTTTTCATGATCCATACTTTTCATGAAAGCCTTTGCAGAGTCAATAGAGCAGAGGTAAACATCTTTCTGGTATATTCTGCTTTCAGCCAAGATCAATCTGAAGTCAACAATGATATCTGTCATTCCAAGTGCTTTTCTGAATTTGACTTGAAACTTGGAATTTTAGTTAAGAAACATATAATAAATAGCATAAGGATGATATTAGCCTCAAAAATGCAGAATGACTCATGGTTTTTAGTAGATTAATGAGGAGCTGAGATCAAAACATAAATCTTAAAAATGAAATTTGCTTTAATTTCTCATTGATCATCAAATTAACTGACTAACCTGTATTTTCCAAAAATTGCCACAACAGTATTGCCCTCCTATGCACGCTTCATGTCATATGGCTTTGACACTTCTCCCATTGTGTGGTAGGATCTATGTCTCTATCTCCTTGAACTTGAGTAGGCTGTCACTATGGTGGAAGTGACACTGATTTTTTTTTAAAAGTTTTTTTTTTTTTTTTTGGTGTGAATTGAGTAATAGTTTATATGAGAGAACATCAGTTTTATACTCATACTATCCTATTTCATTTCACTGCAATGATTACAATCCCCTCCATGCATCAACATTCATCAGTATTTGCTTCTATTCCCTCTGTAATTATTTTTTATTTATATATACACAGAAACACTGAGGAATATAAAATCATTCAAACAACCAAAGGGAACATTCTGTAAGCCTGCCCACCAGCCGCTAGCACACAGCCCCTCTCTTTCCATGAATCTAGAGTCCTCAGTTGCTCTGTCTCTCCATGTCATCATCTCTGCCTCTATTTCTGGTGTCACTGCTTCTCTAGATAGGGTCCCACTTTCCCTTTGTGCATCTCCCTTGATGGTCCTAGGGGCCTCTGATCTGGACTGTAAGATTAACTACTCCCCCCTTTTTTTGCTACAAAACTTCTACCTTTACAGGTGTGACCATCACAATTAGTCATGATAACAATTACTATTGAATCATAAGAATCTTATCCCCATCTCTTTTCACCACACCCTTCTAGACAAGATTAAAGACACTATGATTTTTGAAGTTAGATTATAAAAGATGTCATTGCTTGGTTTTCTTACTCTTGAAACTCAGCTAACCTACTGCTGGGAAGCCAGCAATCTACTTTGAGAGACCGTTGGTAGGTTTTCTAGTTAAGAGCTCAGCTGAAACTCCAGTTGATAAACAACATCAGTGACCAAATATGTCAGTGTAGATGTCTCAAGGAAATTCCACCTCCCGGCATTTGAATCATCTTTAGCCTCTGAGTCTTCCCTGTAGAGATTGCAGACATCTTAAAGTATAAACAACCAAGTCAAACATTTGTGCCCTGTTTGAATTCTTAAGAATCCATGTTGTTGTTATGTACCATGGAGTCCCTTCCAACTCATAGTGACCCTGTACAGGGTTTCCGAGGATGTAAATCCTTACAGGAGCAGAAAGCCTCATCTTTCTCCCACGTAACAGCTGGTAGTTTCGAACTGCTGACCTTGCGGTTCACAGCCAGATGCGTAACCACTATGCTACCAGAGCTCCTTTAAGAATCCATGAGCGTAGCAAAATGGTTGTTTTTATGTCTCTATGTTTTGAGTTGCTTGTGATACAATAATACTAACTGGAACGGCAATCACGTTAAAAAAAAAAAAAAAAAAGGAAGAAGAAGGAAATGTGCTCCATAGGGTTTCCAATGGCCAATTTTGGGAAGTGGATCACTAGGTCTTTCTTTTAATGTGTCTCTGGGTACAAGTGAACCGCCACCATTTTGGTTAGCAGCTGAGTGCGCTTCACCCTTTTCACTACCCAGGGACTCAAATTCCCATTTATTGTAGTTAAGTGCCCTCAGGTCAGTTCTGACTCTAGGCAACTCTGTATAGGATTCCTGAGGAGGGGATGGTGGGTTTCAACTGCTAACCATGTGGTTGTAGCCCAGTGCTTATGCAATAGTGTCACACCCAGGACTCCAAGTGAGTAGTGGGGAAATATGGGTAAAAAGAGAGAGTGGAATTATCAGGGTCTCCCAATAAATTAGTGTCAATCCAATATTGGATAGTAGGCCTTAAAAATATATATATACATATTACTTTCCTTCCATCATTTCATATTATTTAAAAATTACAATTAGTAGTGAAAATATAATGGCATGTAAGACATTTTACACTCAATCATTTATTCAAAACTATTTATTGAGTCTCAAATGAGACAAGATGGTGGATCAGGTAGACATGTAATAAGGAGCCCCATCAGCAACAACACAGAATACCAGACCAAGCAGGCTCGGGGGATGGTGCTAGAAGTGTGAACCACATATAAAAGAATATTTAGACGATTGGAAGGCTTACAACTAGGGGAATCTGTAGAAGAATCAAGAAATCCATTGTTTCCTAATTCAAGATGCTCAGTTGCCCCCCAAGCCACCATCTTGGGAGAGACCAAGTGGGGGAAAGATCAGAACAGCTACAAACGCCTGACAGAACAGTGGCAATACAGGTGTGGACATTCTTTTTCTTGGTATCTGTTCATTTGTCTCTCTCTCTCTGTGTACTTCCATTCTGGTGACTAGAGGGGAAGCCTGAGAGAATGGACACTCCACCACCTCCCCTGGAGGGTTCTACTACACATGTGCACAGATCTCCTCAAAATTTAAAGTGACAGTTTCCACTTAAAACCAAATGGCCACCATTTATCTGTCAATTTGTCATACTGCGGTGGCTTGTGAGTTGCTGTGATTCTGAAAGCTATGCCACCGGTATTTTAAATACCAGCAGGGTCACCCATGGTGGACAGGTTTCAGATGAGCTTCCAGACAAAGACAGACTAGGAAGAAGGAGTGACAAACTACATCTGAATATTTAGTCACTGAAAACCTTATGAATGGAAACATTGTCAGATATAGTGCCAGAAAATGAGCTCCTCAGGTTGGAGAGTACTCAAAATGCAACTGGGGAAGAGCTGCCTCCTCAAAGGAGAGTTGACTGTGATGATGCGAATGGAGTAAAACCCGTGGGAAAAAAGTCTGCGGGACCTTCATTTGCAGATGGGGCACAACTCAAAATGAAGAGAAACAGCTGTAAACATCCATTGAAAATTGGAACATGGAATGGATGAAGTATGAATCTGGGAAAATTGGAAGGTGTCAAAAATGAAATGGAATGCATAAACCTCGATATCTTAAGAATTAGTGAGCTGAAATGGACTGGTATTGGCCATTTTGAATCTGACAACCACATGGTTCTCTCTGCCGGAAATGACAAATTGAAGAGGAATAGTGTTGCATTCATTGTCAAAAAGAACATATCCAGATCAGTCATGAGGTACAATGCTGTCTGTGATAGGATAATATCCACACGCTTACAGGGAAGCCCAGTTAATACCACTATTATTCAAATATACGCACCAACCACTAAAGCCAGTGAGGATGGAATAGAAGAATTCTATCAACTTCTTCAAACTGAAATTGATCAAACATGCAATCAAGATGTATTGCTCATTACTGGTGATTAGAATGCAAAGGTTGGGAGCAAAGAGGAAGGGTCAATAGTTGGAATATATGGCCTTGGTGATAGAAATGATGCTGGAGAACACACGATAGAATTCTGCAAAATCAATGATTTATTCATTTCAAATACCTTCTTTAGACAGCATAAGAGATGACTATACAGATGGACCTCAACAGATGGAATACATGGAAATCAAATTGACTACATCTGCAGAAAAACTCCATATGGACAATGGAAAGACTCCATATCATCAGTGAAAACAAGGCCAGGGGCAGACTGAGGAACAGACCATCAATTACTCATATGCAAATTCAAACTGAAGCTGAAGAAAAGGAAAACAAGTCCAGGAGAGCCAAAATATGACCTTGAATATATCTCACCTGAATTTAGAGATCATCTGAAGAATAGATTTGATTCATTAAACACTAAAGACCAAGGACCAGAAGAGTTGTGGGATGGCATCAAGAACAGCATATATGAAGAAAGCAAAAAGTCATTGAGAAGACAAGAAAGAAAGAAAAGGTCAAAATGGA
The DNA here is from genome assembly GCF_000296735.1 of Chrysochloris asiatica. Lineage (NCBI taxonomy): Eukaryota > Metazoa > Chordata > Mammalia > Afrosoricida > Chrysochloridae > Chrysochloris > Chrysochloris asiatica. Next base: position 2,031,051 of record NW_006408655.1, read on the forward strand.
TGTCAGAAGAGACACTGAAACTTGCTTTCCAGTGTAGAGATGCTAAAGCAAATGGAAGAAATGAAGAGGTCCAAGAGTTGAACAGAAAATTTCAAAGACCATCTCAAGAAGATAAAGCCAAATATTACAACAAAATGTGCAAAGGTCTGGAATCAGGAAACCAAAAAGGAAGAACATGCTCAGCATTTCTCAAGCTGGGGGAACTGAAGAAAAAAATCAAGCTTTGACTTCCGTTATTCAAATATTCTGGCAAATTATTAAATGATGTAGAAAGTATCAAGAGAAGATGGAAGGAAAACACAGAGTCACTGTACCAAAAGGAAATGGTTAATGTTCTACCATTTCAAGAGGTAGCACATGATCAAGAGCCAATGATACTGAAGGAAGAAGTCCAAGGTGCACTGAAGGAATTGGCAAAGAACAAGGCACCAGGAATTGATGGAATAAAAATTGAAATCTTTCAAGAAAGTGAGGTGGTACTGGAGGCACTCACCCATCTCTGCCAAGAAATTTGGAAGACAACTATCTGGCTGACTGATTGGAGGGATCCATATTTGTGCCCATTTCAAAGAGAGGTGACCCAATGGAATGCGGAAATCATCGAACAATTTCTTTGATATCCCATGCGAATAATGTTTTGCTAAAGGTAATATAGAAATGGCTACAATTATACATCGACAGAGAACTTCCAGAGGTTCAAGTCAGATTCAGAAGAGGCTGTGGAACGAGGGATTTCATTGCTGATGTCCAATGGATCTTGGCTGAAAGCAAAGAATATCAG
>NW_006408655.1:2032524-2037004 GCF_000296735.1 Chrysochloris asiatica
TGGTGTTGGAGGAGAATATTGAAAGTGCCACGGAATGCCAAAAGAACCAATAGATCCGTTTTGGAAGAAGTGCAGCCAAATTGCTCCTTGGAGGCCAAGATGCCCAAACTTTGTCTCTCATCCATTGGACATATTGTCAGGAGCGACCAATCGCTGGAGAAGGATATCATGTTTGGTAAGGTGGAGGGTCAGAGAAAAAGTGGAAGAACCCCAACGAGATGGATTGGCCAAGTGGCAGCATCGATAGACTCAAGCATGACAACAGTAGTGAAGTTGGCCCAGGATTGGGCAGTGTTTCATTCTGTTGTGCATAAGGTTGCTATGAGTTGGTACTGACTCGATGGCACCTAACAACAACAACAACAGTAGGTTTGAAGTCACCTGACTAAGCACTGGGGAATAAATTGTGAACAAAAAGCATTTATGGACTTCGCTTTTGTGACAGTCTTATGGAGATAGATATCAACAAAATATTCACACCCATATGTAAAGGTTACAACTGAACATAATCCAAAGAAGGGCATTATAATAACAGTGATCAGAAAGCAAAATCAGATTGCTAAGGGTCAAGAAAACCTGTGTTATGTAAGTTTAGAGCTGAAAGATGGATAACTGTATCATTTTGTACTGGTTTAGTTTTTTATTTATTCATCCACTTTTCACCATTAAGTTATATCCTGCTTTAGGCCAGAAACTGTGCTTTCTATTTCACTTCAATAACTCCACAGAGCATATTTTAAATTCTGCTCAGAGTTATGTTCAGTCTTTTACAAATGACTTACTGGGACTCAGTAGATTTAAGAGTAATTTAACTTTGGGTTAAATTTCTATAATTATTTATGATGCTGCTTCCACATCATTGACCTCTGGCGTTTAGGTGAGATCTATGTTATCACAAAGCTGTTCAGAGCAGTCAGACATCTGTGGGTTTGGACTCTTCTGCAGTGAAGGATTCAATTGACTGATGAACCATGTACTTTTTTGATAAACTGATGTATATGTTCAATAACATTAGTGTTCCATGTATTGTTAAGTATACAAGAGCACTTAGTTTTTATTAATTGATACGATAAACTTATATCTATCCTGAAGATTTACCCAGCTGAATTAACTTTTACTAGTAATGTAAGAATGGCAAGTGTGGTAGGATTCAAAATTCCAAAATTCTCTAAAACCCACTTTACAATTTATGACCTTAAATGGCCTTCAAGTATTTATAATGGAATTTTTATGGACAGGTTGCAACTATAAAAGAGACTCCTGGTATATCCAAATTTAGAGGGTCTGTGGCCCTGTGGATTAATGTGTCAGACTGCAAAGCCGTTTGAACTGCAAGATCGGTGGTTCAAGCCCTCCAGCTGCTCCTTGGAAACCCTATACAGGGTTGCTATGGGTTGGAACCCACTCAACAGCACTTCACAACAACAACAACAACAACAACAACAGAGGAGCACAGTCCTGGTGTGGCACTGTGGGTTAATGGGCTGGACTGCAAGGTTGGTTTGAACCTCAAGGTTGGCGTTTTCAGCTCACCAGCCACTCCTTGGAAACCCTATACATGGTCACTTTGACTCTGAACTAACTCGACGACACTTAGCAACAACAACAACAACAACAGAGGAACATAGAATAGATATATAAGGAGATGGTAGAGGCCAATAAAAGAAATTGAGTCAGACCACTATGGTTTCTCCAGTTTTGTTTAACATTTGTTTTCTATCAGGGTCATTCATGGCAAACAGATGTTCTAGGATGAACATGTCTCCAAATATGTCCTCTGATTTATGTTTTTTTTTTTGGAAATATATAAGTTGTGGTATAAGCTAAGAGGACTTGAAGTACTTACTGATGAATATCAAAGAATACAGCCTTCAGCATGGATTGTACCTCAGTGCAAAGAAAATGATAATTCTTACAACTAGAAAGACAACATCATGATAACTGGAGATAATATTGAAGTTGTCAAGGATTTTGTTTTACTTGGACCTACAGTCAAGACTCATGGAAGAAACAGTCAAGAAATCAAATGATGCATTGTACTAGGCAAATCTACTGTGAACCACCCCCCTCAAAAACCTTCCTTTAAATGTTAAAGAGCAAAGGTGTCACTTTGGAGACTAAGTTGCACATGTTTTCAATCACATAATGTTTTCAGTTCACATAAGCATGTGAAAGTTGGAAAATAAATAAGAAAGACCAGAGAAGAATCAATGCATTTGAATTACAGTGTTGATGAAGAATATTGAAAGTACCATGGACTGTCAAAAGAACAAAGGAATTTGTCTTGGAAGCAGCAGCCATAATGCTCCTTGGAAGCAAGGAGGGAGAAACTTCATCTCACATACTTTGGACATATTATCAGGAGGGATCAGTTTCTGGAAGAGGACATCATGCTTTATAGAGAGTCAGAGGAAAAGAGGAAGACCACCAACGAGATGAATTATCATAGTGGCTGCCGCAGTGGGATCAAATATAACAATTGGGAAGACGGCACAAGGCCAGGCAGTATTTTACATTTGCAGTATTTTGTTCTGTTATGCATAAGGTCTCTGAGTTGGAAAGGACTCGATGGCACCTAACAACAATAACAGCAGCTGTGGTACATTTGTTGAAGTGCAGTCTATTTGTCTCATGCAAGACTTAGCTATCTAAGGACTGGACAGTGGCTATAGGGTAGAGGATCATAGCATGAGGTAGGATGTATTGAGTTGGGCACCAGGAATGCTCTATTTTCTAGCATGGGATGGACTGGTTTGTATCAGAGTTGGTGTTGCTAGGTGTTGTCATGTTAGTCCTGCCTCATAGGGACCCTCTGCACAATAGAACAAAATGCTGCCCTGTCCTGCACTATCCTCATAATTGCTATGTTTTAACCCACTATTGTAGCCACTGTATCAGTCCATCTAATTGACGGTCTTTCTCTTTTTTGCCGCCCTTCTACTTTACCATGTATGATGTCCTTCTCTAGGGAGCAGTTTATTTTGATAATACAAAGTACATGAGGCAAAGTCTCCCTGTCTTTGCTTCTAAGAAGCATCCTGCTGTACTTCTGTCAAAAGAGATCTGTTTGTTTTTCTGGCAGTCCAGGGTAATTCCAATATTCTTTGCCAACACCATAATTCACATGCATCGATTCTTTTCTGATGTATTTGTATGTGTGATGATGATGATGAATGAAGAGACAGAGAAGGGATTGAAATCTAGAGCTACTTCAGTTAGAGGACAAAGCTTGAAATAGCCCTTAAAAAGTCTGATTGTTGTTTAGTGCCGTGAAGCCAGTTCCAATGCATACGACCCTGTGTAGGGTTTCTGAGGAATGAATGGTAAGTCTGAACTGCTGACCTAGCAATTCAAAGCAGCTTTGCAGTCCAGCACATTAACCCACACCAGCACTCCTTAGAAGTCAATATTTTCACCAATTTGTATTCTATTAGAATGAGTTGTTTTTAGAACTTGAAAAACCCTTCCAAAATTATATTTGTATATTTCTTTTCTGTTTTAGCATTGGGTATTTACAGTTCATTTTTGAAACCTTCAGTGCATATTTATGTCTTTGGTTCTATTTTTAGATGAGTGTTCAGTTGACATTCACCTGAACTGCCTTACAGAAGGAAGTCTCCAGGTGATGCTAAGGAAGAATGATGACGTAGGACCCAGTCAAACCATACTGCAGCAGGATGCTGGTAGAATTCAGAATAAAAGATGATAAAAGTGTGGAACAACAACAGCAAGGGACTTTTATGTCCTAATCACCTTCCTTACTCCCATCTCCAATTATATACATAGAAGAAAAACACACAGGCCAACGTATGGTCTTCTTAATATGTTCTGCTTCATGCAGGAACTTTATATTGCTTTAAATTTGCCTGGAAAGCTTCGTCAGACTTGCATATACCCTTACTAATCCCTCACCCTATAACCATCACTTTGGAGAAGGCTTTGAAAAAAGTCTGTATTTGTATCCCAGGAAAGGAATTGATTGTTTTAAGGGCTTACTTAGCATCTATATATCTTCTAGCACTTACCACAAAGAATTTCAGTGAGTATATAAATACATAAATTTCTACTTTTCTTACATGTTAACAGACAATTGACAGAAAATACTACATCTTATTTTCCCTTATATTTCTGGTCCTACAAGCAGAAAAGATTTATAGGAAATGGTTGTTGAATGGTTATGCAGAATTCCCCCTCAGTTGGTAGTATGATAAATGATGTGTTACAAATGCAAAATATGCAAAGATCTGGAACCAGAAAACCAAAAGGGAAGAACACGCTCAGCATTTCTCAAGCTGGGGGAACTGAAGAAAAAATTCAAACCTTGACTTTCATTATTGAAGGATTCTTTGGGCAAATTATTGAATGATGCAGAAGGCATCAAAAGAAGATGGAGGGAATACACAGAGTCACTGTACCAAAACAAAATAGTTGATATTCAATCATTTCAAGAGGTAATATGATCAAGAGCCAATGATACTGA
>NW_006408655.1:2039580-2041572 GCF_000296735.1 Chrysochloris asiatica
CCCTCTTCAAGCGATACCTAGATCCCTGTATCCCAGAGCTCTGTTGCTCCAAGGTTGAGCATGCATCACTATTTACCTCTGTCCCACTTAGGCCATGCAAACCTGTCTCAGTGTTCCCCTATCTATCTTGTTCTTCCACCTCCTCTTCCTTCTTGTATTGCCCTCCCCAACACCCGACCTAAACCCCCCACCCCAACCCCATTGTTGTGGTTACCTTTTATTCCATTAATTCTTCCCTCAGTTTAAGACAGTCTATTTTATCCTGTAATCTACCTGACTTTCCCACCACCTGGATCTCTGTTTTTACCTTCTTTCACATTGTAATTGTTTTGGTCATAGATTGACCTCCCAGATCCTCTGTTCTTATCATTTCATTCTGTTGTTGAAGCTTCCATATGTCGATTGAGTTCAGGATGATGCTGTCACATGCATCATTTTCTAGTTGTTGTCTGTTCTTGTTAGTTCTCAGTCCACAGAACTTCCTTTAGGATGTTTTTCATAGCAGGGTTGGCTTTGGAAAAATCCCTTAACTTCTGTTTATTCTGGAATATTTTGATTACACCATTGTATTTGGTTGACAACTTTGCTGGGTAGAGGATTCTTGGGTAGCAGTTTTTTTCTTTCATGGTTTTATTTATGTCTCCCCATTGCCTTCTTGCCTACATGGTTTCTACTGAGAGATCTGAGCTTAATCTGATTTTCTAGTCTTTGTATGTTATACTTCTCTGTTCCCTAGATGCTTTCAGGATTCTCTCCTTATCTTTGATTTTGGAGAGCTTGATTATTATATGTTTTGCAGATTGTCTTTTAAGGTCTATCCTTCCTGGGGTTCTTTGAGCTTCTTGAATGTTTTATATTTTAGTTTCCAGAATATTAGGAAAATTTTCTTTCAGAAGCTCTTCGACCATCTCTTCTGTGGACTTGTGTGATTCTTTCTGTTCTGTAATGCGGATAATTCTTAAGTTATTCCTCTTCATGTTGTTCAACATGAATGTTAGGCCTTCTTCAGAATTTTTTATCCTTTTTATGTGTTTGCTCTTTTATCTTAGTAGTGTTGAGAGATTTATTTTCTAGATCACTAGTTCTGGCTTTTATCTCTTCATTTCTACTCCTTTGCCCTTTCAGTGTGTTGTCCATTTCTTATATTCCATCATTAATCATTTGGACCTCTTTTTGTAAGTTTTGAATTGCTTCTAATGCTGTATCTATCTGGTTTGATTGTTCCTGTAGTGCTTTCCTGACTTCTTCCTTATTTTTTCTCAACTCCATTATATAGTGTGTTAATACATTTTATAATCATTTGTCTAAATTCCTTCTCAGGCATTTTCAAAGCCTGCCCATCTTCCAGTATGGAGTGCAGGTCTACATCTAGCTCATTTGCCTCAGTCACTTATCTCATTTCTGGACATGTGCTGATTTGGTCATCTGCTTCTGTTTTTTGAGCATATTCAGGGGTTATCTGTGGCCTTAATATTTAGATGTGTGTGTATTTTTTTTATGCTTTCTGATTGCTTCCAGGTAGATGTGATCAGAAGATGGGCTTCCCTTTTCACTCTTCTTCCTGAGAAATTTCAAGATGCCACTGTTGGTCATTATAACATAACTCAGGATTTAATTTTTGGCCTATTTCCTTTTTTGTCTCCTTGTCCCACTCCACAATCCCCATTCAGGCCTTTTTTTCTAGTGATAAACAGTTTCAGGGCCAGCTATGGCTGTTTTGTTTTAAGTGGAAACTATCACTTTAAATTTTGAGGAGATCTGTGTGCATGCTTAGAAGAACCCTCCAGGGGTGAGGGTGGGGTGTGCACTTGCCCAAGCACCCCCTCTAGTTAACAGAATGGAGGTGCACAGACAGCGAGAGACTAATTAACAGAAAAAAAAAAAAAAAAAATAGAATAACCCTCCAGGGGTGAGGGTGGGGTGTGCACTTGCCCAAGCACCCCCTCTAGTTAACAGAATGGAGGTGCACAGACAGCGAGAGACTAATTAACA
>NW_006408655.1:2041672-2047063 GCF_000296735.1 Chrysochloris asiatica
CAGAATGGAGGTGCACAGACAGCGAGAGACTAATTAACAGAAAAAAAAAAAAAAAAATAGAATGTCCACACCTTTAGCTCCACGGTTCTGTCAGGTATCCATGGCTGTTCTTATCCTTTTCCCGCTTGGTCTTGCCCAAGGTGGCAGCTCCAGGAGCAGCTGAGCATCTTGAATTAGAAAGCAATTGATGTCTTACTTCTGCTACAAGTTCCCCTAGATGTAAGCCTTCCAACCTTCTAAATATTACTTTATATGTGGCTCAGAGTTCTGGTACCATCTCCTGAGCCTTCTTGGTCCAGTATTCTTTGTTGTTGCTGATGGAGTTCTTCACTAAACTTCCACTCAATCCATCATCTTGTTTGTTCTCTTCACAAGACCTTTTTAAAAGTTTGAAGAGAAAATATGTCAGCTTGAGGACTAAGGTGTGCCAGATCCAAGCCAAAGTATTTTGAATAATCTCATATGCATGCAAAAGCTGAACAGTGAATAAGGAAGACCACTGAAGCATTGATGCTTTTGAGTTATGGTGTTGGAGGAGAATATTGAAAGTGCCATGGGCTTCCAAAAGAAACAACAGATCTGTTTTGCAAGAAGTGCAGCCAGAGTTCTCCTTGGAGGCCAGGATGGCCAGACTTTGTCTCTCCTACTTCAGCCATGTTGTCAGGTGGGACCAGTTGCTGGAGAAGCATATCATGTTTTGGTAAGGTGGAGGGTCAGAGCAAAAGAGGAAGAGCCCGAGCAAGATGGATTGGCAAAGTGGCAGCAGCAATTGGCAGCGTGGCAACAATTGTGAGGTTGGCTCAGGACTGTGCAATGTTTTGTTCTGTTGTACATAGGGTCACTATGAGTCAGTACTGACTTGATGGTACCTAACAACAACAACATGACTTACCAATGAATGAAACATTTCTATTTTGGTTAAAAATACTGAAATGCAAGTGTTCTTTAGAAAATCAAATCATAATGAATTAAAATTCTTTAACATAAAATTCTACCTATTCAGCTTGAGAAATTTTGTATCAAAACATGAACAACAAATTTCAATATTTTTAGAGGGATTTTAAGATGATGATTGTCTCATTGGATAACTTAAATTATAGAAATCTAAATAAAAGAAACCAATTCACAATGTTATTTAAATTTTAGTACAACTGTTCATTTCTACCTGAGTCTCAGGTAAAAGAGCACTTCCTGTAAGAGCGTCTCAGTTTCTACTAAGTGCAGGACTTCATTTGCTAGGACCTTTTTACCTGAATTGTTTGTTTAGCTTTTCTTTCCTAGAACTGCCATTAGCAGGGAGTGCAGTTGCTCTGTATAAAAACTACTGGACTATGAACCACAAGATTGGTGGTTCAAGCCCACTAACATCTTCACTGGAGAAAGATGAGGCTTTCTACTCCCGCACAGATTTCCAGGCCTCAGAAACACAATAGGAAGGTTGCTATGAGTCAGAACTGACTCCAGAGTGCTTAGCAATAACAATAGGCCTCTTCCAGTCAGGCTTTAACAAGGCTGTTGCACAGATGAAGATGATAAAACCTTTTAAAATAAAAATGTATAAAGATACACATAAACTCACTAAAATGTCTCAGCAAAATAATTACTGTTTACTTTGGGTTTTTCACTTTAAGGGAATTAAAATAGTTACAGACAAAAAGTTTAGAGAAAAACACTATTTCTGAATTTCTTTTTCTTTTTTAAATATAAAGTCAATGTGTAATGTCATGGTTAGATCTATATTTGGTTTATTTATGCTAAACCCATTTATAACAAGGATTGAGTCACACAAGGAAAGTTGAGCACTGTTGTTAGAATATGTCAGGAAAAACTGGTTTGATTAAGGGGTTCGTTCCTGATTAACATAGAGTGATCCTGGCTTTGAAACATTATACCAAAAAGGTCAAGGGGACCATTAATGTCAGTCTGTTCCAAGGCTCAGAGTGCATCCTACCCAAAGTGATAAACTTATAAATGCGGGTGTCTGGGCTAAAAAGAATAGGTAGATCAACAAATGTATTCTCTCAAACGAAAAGATATCCTAACAAACAACAAATATCCAGACCAAACCAAACCCCTTCCATTCCATTAGAAAGACATCACAACAACAAAAAATGTATTTGTTGAAAATTATTGTTGAAGCTAAGTGCTTTCAAGTCAGTTCCAATACGTAATAACCCTGTATAGTGTTTCGAAGGAGCAACTGGATGGACCAGTATATTCTTGGTGTATGATAAACAATATATTTAAAGAACAAACTTCTTGCTTTCATGAACATTAACTTGAGCATTTTTAAAAATAACAGCAACCATGGTTTTCATTAGAAAATGTGTAATAGATTGAAGTAGCTTATGGTTGTGTCAGGAGACTAGGATTTTGAGCTATATATGCCCAAATATGTTTTGGGTATGGCCTCTTGCCTTAAGTTGATTACATCTGTCAGTCAAGAGAATTTAATTAGATGACCTGGAAGATGTCCTCTGACTCAGTTGTTATTTAAGAAGGATTTTGGAGGAAGTATGATTACATTTGGAAGAGTGTGTCTGAGATGGTAACTGATACTGTATTAGGAAAATTTCTAGAGTTGACAGTTGCTGGAAATTTAAGATTAGTTACTCATCTCAGATGGTACAACATTCCTTTCATTTGGAACAGATCTGAAATTACTCTCTACGGAGTCTTGGCTCTGGTTGTGAGAACTCCTCCAGTTGGCCTACCCTGTGATCATATTTCAAGTCAGGAACTTCACTTTTTCCCATTTATATGCCTGAGGGTTTTAATGAGTCTTTCTTCAATTCTAAAGTCATGATCTTCTTTATATAATACACCCTCTCAGATTATTTGCTCAGCATGTATAGTGAATAAGTATGGTGAAAGAATACAACCCTGGTACACACCTTTTCTGATTTTACACCATTCACTGTCCCTTTGTTCTGCCTTTGGTCTACCTACAGGTTCCTCATTAGCACAATTAAATGTTCTGTAATATCCAGTTTTTACAATGTTATTCATAGTTTGATAAGATCCTCACAGTCAAATGTCTTTACATACTCAATGAAGTACATGTAAACATCTTTCTGGTATTCTCTACTTTCAAACAAGATCCATGTGATATTAGCAATGATATCTCTCATTCCACATTCTCTTCTGAATCTAGCTTGAATTTCTGTCAACTTCTTATTAATGGGCTGCTACAATCATAAAAAAAAAAAAAATTATTGTGAATTGAGTGAAAGTTTGCAGAGAAGTTTTGCATTCAACAAATTCTATACTTTATTACAGTAATTACAATCCTCTCCATGTACCATCAGTTAACAGTATTTACATCTATACACTTTAATTCTTGTACCCCTCTTGTATATTGACTTCCTTTCTTTTATCAAGAAAACCTTTTTTTTTTTTTTTTTTAGCTTTTTACAACAATGGTCTCATACAATATTTGTCCTTTTGTGATTGACTAATATCACTCAGCATAATGTCCTCAAGGTTCATCCATGCTGTGAAGTGTTTTGCAGATTCATCATTATTCTTCAACATTGCATAGTATTCCATGTGTGTTTGTACCAAAGTTTGTCTAACCATTCTTTTGTTGATGGGCATTTACGCTGTCTCCATCTTTCTGCTACTGTGAATAGTGTTGCAATGAACATGGGTGTGCATGTAATCAATGTCACAAGTCTTATTTCTTGAAGATTTATATCAAGTAGATTAGTGGGTCATATGGTTATTTTATTTCCAACCTTTTGAGACAATGCCATAGTGATTATAATAATTTTTAAATTATTTTCAGCAAACTTTTGCTTGTACGTGATATTAATGATATTGTTCAATGAGTTCCACATTCTATTTGGACACCTCTCTTTGTAATGGACAAAAATATTGATCTCTTTCAATTATTGTACCAAGTAGCAATCTTCCAAATTTATTAGCATAGTCAAATGATTGTCTCCAAAGCTGCATCAGTTTGCTGAAATGCTTCAATTTGTATTTCATCAATTCCTGGAACCTTGTTTTTCATAAATGCCTTCAGTGTTGTTTGGGCTTCCTTCATTACCATCAATTATTTGCTACCTTTAGAAATGGTTGAACATCGACCGATTCTTTGTAGTAGAGGAACTGTATTCCTTCCACAGTCTTTTGATGCTTCCTGCATCTCTCAATATTTTGACCATATTGTTGTTGCTGTTAAGTGCTGATGAGTTGATTCCAACTCATAGTAATCCTGCATAATGTTTCTGAGTAGCTTCTGTTGGGTTTGAACCTATGACCTTGCGGTTATCTAACAGCACCATACCAGGACCCCATTTTGCCTATAGAATCTTTCAATATTGCAAGTTGAGGTGTGAATTTTTTTTTTCAGTTCTTTCAGCCTGGGAAATGTTGAGCATGTTCTTCACTTTTGGTTTTCTAATTCCAGGTCTTTGTATATTATATTATAATACTTTGTCTTCTCCAGCTGTCTTTTGAAATTTTCTGTTCAGCTCTTTTATTTCATCATTTCTTCCCATCACTTTAGCTTCTCTACATTCAAAAGCAAGTTTCAGAATCTCTTCTGGCATCCATTTTGGCCTTCTTTTCTTTTCTGTCTTTTTAAATGACCTTTTGCTTTCTTCATGTGTGATGTTCTTGATGTCATCCCACAACCACTCTAGTCTTTGGTCTTTAGTGTTGAATGCATCAAATCTGTTCTTGAAATGGTTTCTAAATTCAGGTAGGACATACTCAAAGTCATATTTTGGCTCTTGTGGAATTGTTTTAATTTTCTTCAACTTCAGCCTGAACTTGCATATGATCAATTGATGGTCTGTTCCACAGTCAGCCCCTGGCCTTGTTTTGATTGATGATATTAAGTTGCTTCATCATCTCTCTTCCCACAAATGTAGTAAATTTGATTCTTGTGTATTCTATTTGGTGAGGTCCACATGTATAGTCACTTTTTAATATTGTTGAAAGGTATTTGCAATGAATAAGTTGTTGGTCTTTGTAAAATTCTATCATGCATTCTTCAATTTCTGTCACTATGACCATATTTTCCAACTACCAATTCTATTGTTTCCGGTGTTCACATTCCAATAACCAGTAGTTATCAATGCATCTTTGACTGTATGTTTGATAAATTTCAAGTTGAAGAAGTTGGTAGAATTCTTCAGTCTCATTATTATTGGTATTAGTGATTGGTGCATAGATTTGAATAATAGTGGCATTAACTGGCCTTCCTTGTAGATGTATGGCTAATATTCTACCACAGACTGCATTGTACTTTAAAATAGATCTTGAAATACTCTTTTTTTTTTTTAATTTAAGGATTTTATTGTGGATTGAGTGAAAGTTTACAGGGCACATCATCAGTTTCATATTCAACAATTCATATAACATGTTTCATTACATTGATTA
>NW_006408655.1:2050099-2054960 GCF_000296735.1 Chrysochloris asiatica
ATCCCGGACTAGAAAGCAATAGATTTCTTGCTTCTGCCACAAATTCCCCCAGCTGTGAGCCTTCCAACCTTCTAAGTATTCCTTTATATGTGGTTCCGAGTTCTGGGACCATCCTCTGAGCCTGCTTGGTTGAATATTCTGTGTTTTTGTTGGCTGAGCTCTGTACTACATGTCTACCTGATGTGCCATCTTGTTTGTTCTTCCCAAATGCTCTTTTTGATAATGAAAGCCATACCATTCCTTTTCAATTTTTCCTTCCTGCTATAGTAAGCCATATGATGATCAGATTCAAAATGGCCATTACTAGTCCATTTCAGCTTACTAATGCCTAAACTATTGATCTTTATGCATTCCACTTCATTTTTTATTACTTTCAATTTTCCTCAATTTATACTTTGAGGAAAGTAAAATGTAAATCCTGATTCCATGTCCCAATTATTAATGGAAGTTTGCAGTTACTTCCTCTCAGTTTGAGTTGTACCCTATCAGCAAATCAGTCCTGAAAATTTTGTGCCATTCACATCAATGTCAACTCTACATTGAGGATGCAGTTCTTTCCTAATTGTATTTTGAATGCCTTTCCACTTGAAGAACTCAGCTTCTGGCACTGTATCAGACAATATTTTGCTGCTTTTGTAAGATTTTCAGTGGCTAACCTCTGGTAGCATAGTGGTTACAAATCAGGCTGCTAATCTCACAGTCAGCAGTTTGAAACGATCAGTAGTTTTATGGGAGAAAGATGAGGCTTTCTGCTCCCGTGAAGATTTATAGCTTCAGAAATCCTATGCAGGGTTGCTATGAGTCAGAATCGACTCCATGACACAGCACCACCACCAACAACCTTTCAGAAGTTGCCCACCTCTCCTTTTTCCTAGTCTGTTTTAGTCTGGAAGCACTACTGGAACCTATCAACCATAGGTGGCCTTGCTAATATTTAACATACTAGTGGAGTATCTTTTTGTATCACACTATCACACAAGACACCATTGGGTAACAAACTGAGAGTTGATTGATGGAGATGCCTGGCAATCAGATCAAATTTTCTCATATTTGATTGTGTGAAGAATGACCCTGGGTACTTCTCAAAATGTAGATTTTGCTAAGATTGAGCCTGGATGTAGCAATGTAGGATAAATACTGGACTACTGACTTCAAGGTTAGAATTTCAAACCTACCAGCTGCTTCTGGACAGTGCCAGAAGCTGAGTCCTTCAAGTGGAAAGGCACTCAAAATACAACAAGAAAGAACTGCATCCTCAACGTAGACTTGACGTTGATGTGGATGGAACAAAACTTTCAGGACTTTCATTTGCTGATAGGGCACAACTCAGACTCTTTACAGGGTCACTATGAGTTGAAACTGACTCCATGACATTTAACAACAACAAAAACAACCTCTAAGATAGGAATATCAAAATGTTGGGGTGAGTTCTAGGAATATATGAAGCACCATACTTTGACAAAGTGATTCTATAAACTGTGGCTCCTCTTACCTTCAGAACCATTGTACCCATCCTTTCCTCACTAGCTTCTTCTATCTTGATTTATATCAATTCCATCAGAGGTTTTTGAAAGTGGCAGTTTTGGGTAGTTGTTTACCAAATCTGGGTCTTCATCATCTACATACTTATTCTGCGTGCAGACTCCTGGTTCCAATGCGGTGCTTCTAGATGGCAGCACAGGAATTCATGCTTTTTAACAGTCTGCAATTCTTATATGTAATTGAATTAGGAAATGACACATTTAATGGTCTGTTGGATTCTTCAAGATTTTCTGAGCTAGCACCTGATACGAATCCTTCTTATATTGTCAGAAGCTATCAGAAAGCCTCATTCATTTGCAAGTCACCATTTCACATTTTGCCCTTTGCTTTCACTGAAGTTTTGATGTTAAAAATGTGGAAGAGCTATATATTGAAGAACATAACTTAATAAAATTGCTTTGGAGTTTACAGTCCATTACTTTCTCAATGTTCCTAAGGCCCTTGGGATAATTTTTTCCCTAACACTCAAATTTTAAAAGTTTGTTTCTCTGGGGGAATTGATGTGCTTTCTTCTACTAGACCAAAGAGATTATGCAATATAACAAAATTTCCCTTATCTTAGTAGAGTGGATTGAATAGTTCCCCTCCTCCATCCACCAAAAAGCAATTATGTCTACTTGGAATCTCAGAATATGACCCTATTTGAAAATAGGGTCTTATATGTGATTAATATAATTAGGATGAGGTCATCCTGGAATAGGATGAGTGCTAAAACCAATGATTTGTGTCTTTAAATAGGAGACGATATAAGACACAGAGACATAGAAAAAAAGACCATGTAAAGAAGGAGGCAGAAATTGAAGTTATGTTGCCATAAGGCGAGGAATGCCAGGAACCACCAGAAGCTGGAAAAGGCAAAGAAGGATTCTTCCCTAGAGGCTTAGAAGGAAGTGTGGCCCTGCTGGCTCCTAGATTTCAGATTTCTGGACTCTATAACTATGAGAGAATACGTTTTTGTGGGTTTAAGTCGTTTAATTTGTGGTAGTAATTTGTAATGGCAACTCTAGGAAAACTAACATGCTTAAACTATAAGGAAGCTCAAAGAAAAGCTTTGAGTTCAGTAATAGCTTTCATTTATAGAACTTTATGAATACAATGTCTATCTTCCCTCTTCAAAAACTGGGGATATCAATGTATCTGCTTATATTGTTGACCACTTTAAATCATTACTTGAAGTGGAATATATGGGTAGATTTTAAATAATGGAAAGATCAGCTGGTTCTCAAAGTTTCTTCTCTTAAGTTTTCTTCTCTGTGCTCTGATTAAGCACTGCCTCCCTGTCTTTTAGTTTGAAGGTACTGTTTTAACTCCTTTCATTTTGCATAAGTAATGTGATAACTGTGTTAAAGAGCACAGATGCCATTTTGAGGACTAAGGTTGGCTGGACTAAGCCATAGTCTTTCCAACCGCCTCATATGCATGTGAAATTTGGACAACAAATAAGGAAGAATGGAGAAGAATTGATACATTTGAATTACGGCGCTGGCAAAGAATATTGCATATACCATGGACTGCCCAAAGAACAAACAGACCTATCTTGGAAGTGATAGAGGCAGATTGTTCTTTAGCAGTGAGGATGGTAAGACTTCATCTCACTTACTTTGAACATGTCATCATGTGGAAAAGGACATCATGCTTGGTAAAGTGGAAGATCAGACAAAAAGAGGAAGGTGGATTGACACAGAGAGTGCAACAGTAGGCTCAAACATAACAATTGGGAGGATGGCACAGGACTGGACAATGCTTTGTTCTATTGTACATAAGGTCTCATTAGTCGGAGCCAACTCAAGGGCACTTAACAACAAGGTGATCAATGCTTTTCCTTATCTCTTAGTCTAGGCTCTAGGATGTTTTAATTCCTTTCATTTTTTTGAAAACTTTTCATTGTTTCTTTAGTTCACTTTAGTCCCAAAATTTGCCTAACAAGACTTCTTGAATGAGGCTTGTTAAAATATGCAATTCTACAGTGTACATTCCTCTCAAGATTCTGATTTGATAAGTGGCTAATATATAGGGTACATGTTTTAATAGTCATTCAGCTTACTGATGCTGGACTTGAGGGAGGACTAAGCCATACAATAGTTCTAATATACTTAGCTTAGTCTGGATTCTCCAAAGCTTATATTTGACTCCTTAGCATCACAAGATGCCAAAAACTCGCAAGATGCCGATACAAATGAATATTTGTTAAACATCTCCCTATTTTGCTATCATGAGTAAGGGTTGAAGTTCATGGATTCTTCCTCTCACAATAATGCTGTCCTCTTCATCTACTTGTGAGGAAGTGAAATGTTACAATATTAGACAAAGGTTATAAAATGTTGTATTGGGGAATGGTTTTTTGAGGTGTCCCTTATGTCCTGGATTTTTTATTTTAAAATATATATTTCTGTCAGGTTTGGGCCATGACATTGTGTACTGCCATTTTGAATCTTGGCTTCTGAAAGAAACTGTGCACATTAAATTAGTCTTTGTTTCATCCAGTCTTTCTAGCAACTATGAGACCAATGCTTGTCAAGGCATCAAGAGTCTGTAATAGGAGATAGACACATAAACATTACTACAAATCCCAAATAAAGTAAGATGTAAAACTGGAAAGAGGAAAAAAATTCAGAGATTCATAGTCATTGTGTTTATTCAACAAATATTCTTTGAAGTTTTACAAATCAATATGCTGTAGGGGCTCAATTTTGCAGGCTTCAGAATTATCTATTTTATAGATGTGAAGAGAAAATTTTTCTTCCATTGGACAACCTTTGTAAACTGCTGTATGGAGGTAAAAAGGAAAACAATGTGAGTTAAATCTCACTCCTTGTGACCTCAAGTGTATCAAAGAAGAACTGGGTTCCATAGTGTTTTGAATGGCTGATTTCTCAGAAGAAATTTCTAGGCCTTTCTTTTGAGTCATCTCTAGATGCCCTCAAGCTTCTGAACTTTTCCTTAGTTTATGAATATATTAATAATTTTCACTACCCAGGGACTTTGATATATAAAGATATTTGTACCAGGGAGGTTCAAAAATTTTGTGGAAAAGTTTAATTATCTGTTGCTACAATTTTCCCACCATTTTGAAGCCCCCTTGTATATATTTTGTAATGTAAGCACTAACCAGGTTCTGACATCATGAAAGGGTAGGTGTTATCTCACCTAAACCAGAATATTAGGTTGTTCTATGTTGTTTGCTTTAGTCTGTTGAGTTCCAGATGAGATGTTTTGTAGTAAACTGTGTGTATTTCTTTGAGACTAAACTATTTAGACCTTAAAACTTCTAGGGCAGGCCACAGCTCATCTAAAGTGAAACCTCTTTTTTGTTTTTCTC
>NW_006408655.1:2055198-2060915 GCF_000296735.1 Chrysochloris asiatica
TTTCACGGGAGAAAGATGAGGCTTTCTGTTCCCATAAAGATTTACAGACTTGGAAACCCTGTACAGGGTCGCTATGAGTTGGAACCGACTCCACGGCACACAACAACAACAACAGCATGCTAGGTGCAATGTTGGGGTAGAGAAAATATATGTATATGTTTCCTGTCATTAATGAGTACTGAGTGGGTGAAAAGGACAAACTAAGCAATAAGACAGAGATATATGTGGTCTAGTTGAAAAAATAAAACCAACATATATAACACAAATCTTGGAAAAAAGTTATTAGATAACAACAATTATTGGGGAGTTGGATAAACCCTGGACTGAACGGTCAGTCTGAACCACAAGGCGATGTTATGCAGACACATAGAAGTAACACATGCTTACATTCTGGATGAGGGGATTGAGAACTGAAATCGATGTAAATCTTTTTCCAGAACAGAGTCTATGTGTACAAATGCAAAATTTTACTTTTGATATTAGGGATTTATACTTTCTTAAAGCTATTGTAGGAAAATAAAGCATAAATGGCTTATTTCAAAATGGCTGTATGTTTTTGAGCAGGGGTGTGGAATTATTACATTAGGGTTTAGAGACATTTTCCTGGTAGAGGTAGACTAGCACAATAAAAACTAGAAATAAAGGAATGTAAATATGAAATGAAGATGACCCGGACTAGGATGGAAACTGTAGGAGTAGAGAGAAAAGCCGTAAAAGACATTGCTCATTAATTAACTGAAGGTAAGTTGTTAAATAGATAAAATGCAACAAATTCCTTTCTTTATGCTCGCTTTAATTTTTAATTGAATGTTCCAGATATTTCAGGCAATATTGTATGTTATCAGAGGTTATACAATTATCTTAGAAGCAGGGAGACTTTAGGAAACATTTTTAGATGGAAACACTGCCAATGAAGAAAAAAATTAGTATTTGCTGGCAGATCAATTTATGAGAGATGAAAGAGGATAGGGTAAAGGTATGATTCCCACCACTGTTGAGTCTATTTTGAGAACTGCTTAGTGGACTTTCCTAGGCTGTAGATTTTTACAAGAGTAGTCTTAATACATCCTTCTCTTGCTGGTGGGATTGAACCAACAAACTAGCAGTTAGCAGACAAATGTTTAATCATGGCACCGCCTGGGCTCCCTAAAAGTACAATGTAGTGGTTGATTAGAGTCATAGATTGCGTTCTGAATCACAGCCACCCTATGCACAATAGAATGAAATACTGCCCTATACTGCACCCTCCTCACAATTGTTATGCTTGAGCACATTGTTGCTGTTACTGCACTCATTGGGACTCTTCCTCTTTTTCACGGGTCCTCCAATTTTCCAAGCATGATACCCTTTTTTAGGGACTGGTCCTCCCTGACATGTCCAAAGTACAACAAAAGAAGCCTCCCCTCTTCACTTCAGAGGAACATTCTGACTGTATTTCTCCTAAGATAGATTTGTTTTGGCAGTCCATGATACTTTCATATTCTTCTTCAACACTGTATTTCAAATGCAGTGATTCTTCTATAATCTTCTTTATTCATTATTCAACTTTCACATGCATATGAGATGATTAAAAATATTATGGGCCACTGTAGTCCTCAAATGGACATCTTTGTTCTTTAACACTTTAGAGAGGTCGTTTGCAACAGATTTACTTAATGCAATACTTTGATTTCTTGACTAATGCTTCCACAGGCACTGATTGTGAATCCAAGCAAAATGAAGTCTTTCACAACTTCAGTCTTTTCACCATTTATCATAATATTATGTATGTGTTGTCCAGTTGTGAGAACTGTATTTTCTTTACATTGAAATGCAGTCTATACTGAAGGTTGTAGTATGATGGTGGTGATGTTATGTGCCATCGAGTAGGTTCTGACTTACAGTGGCCCTGTATAGGGTTTCCAAGGTGAGTTTGAACCATTTCCTTCTGGTTAGCAGTACAGTGCTTTCAAGTTCTTCAAAATGGTTGCCCTGACGAGAAAGAAAGTTTGTTTTGCATATAACAAGAATTCAGTGATATATCAAAACCCAGGCTTTTAAGAAGTGTTCATTTACTTGTCCTTTCATAGTTTACATGTACTGTGAGCACCAAGTTCAATTATTTTCTGAGATCTTTATAAAAAAACAAATCTGACACTTGGATGTCTTTTAACTTGAGGAAGACACTATTAACCAGCAGAGGGAGTATGGTAACCAGATTTTCAATAGCCTTAACATTTCTCATCCGTGACTGAGATAAATAAAAAGTTTTACAAGAATAGACTGAAAAATCAAAATTATAAAAGCTTGCTATCTACCTTAGCAAGTAGGATTAATTTTTTTCCAGAGAAAAATTTGCATTGTTCTTTTATGAAATTAGGCATGAGATTGAAATTAGAAAACTGAAGAAAATGTAATATTAAATCTTATCTTTTCGTGCTGTGGTATTCATACCTTTTCTTGCTTTCTGCTGGGATAAAGACAGGAATCTGACTTCAAGAGCTAAAGTATGGTAGTAAAGATGTTAGCATTTTTGACAAAATAATATTATTGTACAATTTTATTATTTTTTTTTTTTAGAAAAGAAACAAAATTATGATTCACTGTCTTCTTTTTAGGTTTTAGTAGTACAAATTATTTGAAAGTTAGGATTAATTTTACACAGTATTTTTGTTTATAAAAAATACAAACAGAGTTATACACATGCCACTTAGCCTGCTCAAACTGATGGTACCAAATAATACAATAAAATTTAGTGTTCATAAAACATTTGAAAAGCTATCAGTTGTTTCAAAATAAATGTTTTTTTTTTTGTTTTGTTTTAAGTAATCCAACTTCAAATGTTAAAAAAAAAACAAAAAACAAAAAAACAAACTCAGAGAGAGTTGTGACGTAAAATATTAGTCAGATTTAAAAAAAGATTTACCATAAAGTGAAAATATGCTCTATAATTAAATCAAGAGGAAATTTTCAATTAGGTGAGCCTCAATAAATTAAATTTTTATATGAATTTCAACTTTGTTAACTTTAAAAAGAATTTACAAACCTGAAGTATATTGATGCTGTAAGAGTAGCTTTCGGGGGCAGGGCTTGATGACAGATAGGGTAGAGGTACAATGAAGTTCTCTGTCAGCAATACAACAGAATACCAGGCTAAGCAGTTTCAGGGCAGAACTCCAAAACTCTGAACCACATAGGTAGGAATATTTAAAAAGTTTGAAGGCTTATAGCTAGTGGAACTTTTAGTGGAAGTAAGAAATCTCATACTTTAGAATCTGTCGGGCTCAGCAGCCCAGAGCCAACAACTTGGGTGAGACCAAATGGCAAGACCAAGCGGGGTAGCAAGCAGACAAGGCAAGGACTAACACCGTGGGAACCTTGGAGAAAAGGTGGACAAGATATGTTGATGGTTTTGCTTTATTCTGATTTTTTTGGGGGGGTTATCTATTCATTGGCCCCCACTGTTTGCACACCTCCATTCTGGTGACTAGAGGGGTACCTGAGTGCGTGGACACCCCCCACCTCCACCAGCAGCATTCTTTAAAGAGATGGAAAAAAAAAAAAATAATTACACACTTTATATGGAAAGGAAAGAGACCTAGGATAAGCAAAGCACTGCTTAAGAAGAATAGGTTAGAAACCTCTTACTTCCCAACTTCAAGATTTATTACCTGACTACTTGGTACTGGTACAATGAAAGATACATTGATCAATTGAAAAGAATTGAGAATCCAGAAATTAACCCATCCATATATGGCCAAAAGATTTTCAACAAACTATCTAAATCTATCACATGGGGAGGGGATAATCTTTTCAACAGATGGTGCTGGCAGAACTGGAAAGCAATATGCAAAAGATTGAAATAAGACCTTCACCTCATGCCTTATACAAAAACTAACTCAGCATGGATTAAAGACCTAAATGTGAATCCCAGAATTATGAAGGCCATCAATGATGAAAAAATAGGGACAAATGTGAAGGCACTAATTCAGGGCATACACAGACTACCAATTATTTTGAAAGCTGTAGAAACAAAAATAGACAAAATAGATGATTGGGGCATACTGAAAATTAACAACTTATATGCATCAAAATACTTCACCAGAAGAGTAAAAAGGAAACCCACAGTATGGGGAAAAAACAAAACAAAAAACAACTCTTGCAATAACACATCACGCAAGGGACTCATTTCTAAAATACATAGGAAACTACAATACCTCTACAAGAGAGAGACAAGACAGATAACTCAATTTAAAAAAGGGCACAGGACATGAACAGACACTTCACCAAGGAGGAGATCTGGGCAGCCAACAAACATACAAAGAACTGTTCACAATTACTAGCCATTGTTGTTGTTAAGTGCCATTGAGTCAGTTCTGACCCATAGCGACCCTGTATAGGGTTTCCGTGGAGCAGCTGGTGAGCTTGAACCACCAACCTTGCAGTTCACATGGCTTTAGAGAGATGCAAATCAAAAAAACAATGAGATATCATCTCACACCAGTAATAACAGCAAAAATTTTAAAAAAGTAGACAATGATGGCGAGGATGTGGAGAGACTGGGATGCTCCTGCATTGTTGGTGGGATTGCAAAATGGTTCAACCTCTCTGGAAAGCAATATGGCGCTTCCTCTGGAGGCTGGAAATAGAAATACCTTATGATCCAGCCATTTCTTTACTTGGTATTTACCCACAAGAAATACTAGCCATAACACAAATAGATATATGCACACCAATGTTCTTGGCAGCACTATTTACAATAGCAAAAAATGGAGACAGCCTGTGCCCATCACCTGAAGAATGGATAAACATACACACAATGGAATATTTTGCTACCTTGAACAACAATAAGGAAGTTGTAAGCTGTTGCATAACATGGATGAAACTTGAAGACATTATGTTGAGTGAAATTAGTCAGTCACTAAAGGAGAAATACTGCATAGGACCACTACTGTAAAAGAGTAAGAAAAACAACCCATACTAAAGGGGGGGAATTCTTTGCTGGTTACCCGTATATGAGGGGTGGGATGAAGGGAGACAGGCAGGGTGGAGCACTGGGTAGGGAATAGACACAGGATAGTTTCGGTGCTGGGAAGGGGAACAGTACACAAGAAGGGAGAGGGGAATGGAAGAACAAGATGGATGGGAAAACAATTATTCAGGTTTGCATGGGCAAAGTGGAAGACAGGTAAATCATGATGTATTCACAACCTTGGAACAAAAGGGCTCTGGGATACAGGTGCTGAGACATGGTTGGAATGGGGAAATAATGTTAAGATGCTTGGCTGTCTTTTGAATCTTGGTTTAACTTGCATACCATTATAAAATAGACACTTGAGGGGGACAGAAAGGAATAGCCAGATATATCACCTTAGAAAGTTTGTAAGTTCTTCTTCCTATAACTGATTGGAATACCTAAAATGCGGCTACAACTTGCCCTGTGAAAGAGCCCTCCTGTGGAACCTGTACATTACATAAGACCATAGGTGGAATCCTGAACCCCAGCCAGAATGGTGAGAAATTTCCACTTGACAGAACAAGCAGAGCAGCCTGGAGAGGCTAGAAGAACAGAAGATACTTCTTGAAAGAAAGATCGAGAGGAAAAATACAAAACAATAATGGCAATCTGACTGACTACTACAAAAACAAGCAAGTTGCTTGCCCAGGAGACATGAAGGCAAGAGGTCGGGTCCCCTCAGGACAAACCCCCTTCCAAGACTAAGACTCAGTGGGAATAC
>NW_006408655.1:2061932-2063443 GCF_000296735.1 Chrysochloris asiatica
AAAAAAAAAAAAAGTAGGTTTGTTCAAACCAGTTAAAAGAGCAAAGCTAACCCACTGTTCTTGAGTTGAGTCTGACTCAGAGTGACCCTTTGAGACAGTAGAAGTGACCCATAGGTCTTCCAAGGCTGTTAGTCTTTAGGGAAGCAGACTGCTACATGTGTCTCCCTCAAAGCATGCGGTGATTTATAACTGCCAACCTTTTTATTAGCAGATGAGCACTTAAGTCACTATGCCACTAGGAGTCTTGAAATAAAGCTAAAAAAGAATATCATTCATTAATAATAGTGTGTTACCATTACACAGAAAATGAGACTGTTACAAGATTATCTAGAGGGTAAACATATACAGAATAAACAAGTGTCCAAATCAAAAGGATTGGAGGTAGTAGAAATGGAAAAACAAGGGTAAGGAAAAGGAAGATGGAAGATAAAGCTGAATGAAATTAATTTTTGAAAGCATAATCCATAGTTTATACATTTGCTTAAATTGTACAGAAATTTGACTCTGACTCCTTAGCAGTACGAAATACTGCTTGTTACACAAAAATGAATAATTTGCTTAGTGTTATGGATTGCATCTCACCCCTCCCCCCAATATGTTTTGATATAGTAACCCATGTACCTTTAAATAGGACCCTATTTGGAATCTAAGTTTTCTTTTGTTACTTCACACCAGAATAGGATGGGTCCTTACCCGATCATTTCTGAGTCATAAAAGGGCAGAATAGACAGAGATACATTTAATGTATCTACAAATCCAGGAGCTGAATTCAGCTGGATACCAGAGGCTCTGGTGTCACAGTCATTATGAATCAGGCTGCTAACCTCAAAATTAACATTTTGAAACTACCCGCCATTCTATGGAAGAAAGATGAGGGTTTCTGCTCCAGTACAAATTTAGGCCTCAGAAACCCGATGTGGGGTTGCCATGAGTCAAACTAACTCCAGGCATACCACCACCACCATCATCAGAAGCTGAAATATACAAAGAGAGAACTCCTCATATATCTATACTTTGAATCCAGGCTTTTAGCCTTCTGAACTATGAGAAAATAAATTTCTGTACTTTAAAGTCACTAACTTGTGACATTTTTTGTTAGAGAAATACTACATTATTAAGACAATTAGTATCTGCATGGACTTGGGGAACTTTATCTTGAGTCATCATAGAGAGAACCCTGTCCTCCTCTATGGAGTCCTAGGATAAGTGCTGAACTGCAAGTTCTGCAGTTCAAATGCACCAGCCGTACCTCAGAGACCCTATAAGGTGTCTCTATGAATCAGAATCATTAAGAAGACAAGAAAGAAGGAAAGGTCAAAATGGATGTCAGAAGAGACACTGAAACTTGATCTCCAGCGTTGAGATGCTAAACCAAATGGAAGAAATGAGGTCCAAGAGCTCAACAGAAAAATATAAAGATCAGCTCTAAAAGATAAAGCCAAATATTACAACAGAATGTGCAAAGATCAGAAAACCAAAAAGGAAGAACATGCTCAGCATTTCTCAAGCTG
>NW_006408655.1:2065128-2066341 GCF_000296735.1 Chrysochloris asiatica
ACAACATGAGTCAGAATCAACTTGGAAGCCCTTAACAACAACAAACAACAACAATCTCCTCCATAACACTTCTGTTCCCTGGGTGGCACAAACAGTTCACTCTCAGCTACTAAATTAAAGGTTGATATTTTGAATCTACCCAGAGGCACCATGGAAGAAAGTTCTGACAATCTGATTCCATAAAGATTCACCCATTATTATGGATTCTGATTCATAGCCACCCTATGAGACAGAGTAAAACTGCCCTATAGATTGTATATCCAAGGCTGTAAATCTTAATGTAAGTAAATGGTACACTATTCTCCCATGGAACTATTGGTGAGTTGGAATCTCCGACCTTTTGGTAGGTTCCAAGAGATTAACCACTGCTTTACAAAGACTCCTCCATGAAGATTGAAGCCAAGAAAGCTATTGATTCTGTAACATGTGGAGTCACCATGAATGAGAACTGATTTATTAGCAACAACTTTTTTTTTTAAGGTTTTTATTGTGGATTGGGTGAAAGTTTACAGGGCACATCATCAGTTTCACATTCAACCATTCATATGACTTGTTTCATTACATTGATTATAATCCCCTCCATACATCATCAGTCAACAGTGTTTTTCTACTATCCTCTTTGGCTTTTCTCCTTTTTTTGGGGTGGGGTGGGGGAACTTTGCCTTTTTGGAATTTACAGTCTCAGCTTTTAGGGAAGGTTTTTACATTTATCTGTGGATATCCAGGGCTCATGTATGCGATTACTAACAAGCATAACTGAATAATCAGATGAGGGACAGTTTGCTATGTCTGCTAGGTGGCTAAAGGCTGATCCTCAGAGCCTATGGTTTAGACGGTCTACAACGCTTGGGCCCACAGGGCCTTGAACTCCTGGCTGGGTCTGCATGGTCTACTTCCGTTTCCCCCTTATTTATTATTTGTTTCGGGGATGTTGTTGTTTTGTTTTAAATAACATTTTTACAGTCAACATTCACAGCCAATGCACATGGAAGCAGTAGTCAAGAAATCAAATGATGCATCGCTTTGGGCAAATCTGCTGTAAAAGATTTCTTAAACGTGTTAAAAAGCACAGATGTCACATTGAAGACTAAGGTGCACTTGAAATAAGCAATGGCATTTTCAGTGGCCTCATATGCTTGTGAAAGCTGGACATTGAATATGGAAGCATGAAGAAGTTATGATGTTGTCAAAGAATATTGAAAGTACCATGGAC
>NW_006408655.1:2068231-2080741 GCF_000296735.1 Chrysochloris asiatica
ACTCCAGTTCTTTGCACATTACATTGTAATACTTGATTTTGTCTTACTGAGCTGCCCTTTGACATTTTCTGTTCAGCTCTTTGACTTCCTCATTTCTTCCAGTTTCTTTAGTTTCTCTACACTCAACGGACTCCTGGTGTGGTACTGTTGGATATGCACTCAACCATAACTTTGGTTTAAACTGCAAAGTCAGTGGTTCAAACTTACCAGCTGCTCTTCAAACACCCTATGCAGAGTTGCTATGAGTCTGAACCAGCTTGACTGCACTTAACAACAATACTCAAGAGGACGTTTCAGAGTTTTTACTGACACCCATTTTGATATTTTCTTTCCTTTTTTTTTTTTTTAGCAATTTGTTTCTTCATGTATGGTGTTCTTGATGTCATCCCACGACTCCTGATTTTCAGTCATTAGCATCAAATTTGTTCTTGAGATTGTCTCTAAATTCAGCGAGGCTGTGGTGGTGATGGTGTTTGTGTGCTGTGGGGTTGGTTGGGACTCAGTGACCCTCTATAGGGTTTCTAAGGCTGTAAATATTTATAGGAGAGAAAACTTCATCTTTCTCCCTTGGAACAAGTGGTTTTGAATTGCTGCTCTTGAGGTTAGCACCCTGTGGGCTGAACTCTATGTTATATTTTGTCTCTTTAACTTGCTTTAATTTCTTTAGCTTCAACCTGAACTTGCATATGAGCAATTGGTCCCACAGTTGACTCCTGACCTTTTTTTTGATGATGCTGATGATACTGAGCTACTCCATTGTATCTTCCCACAGATATAGTCAATTTGATTACTGTGCATTCCATCTGGTGGGGTCCACGTGCATAGTCACACATTGTTGAACAAAGATGTTTGCAATGAGTAAGTTGTTAATCTTGCAAAATTCTATCATGCCACCCCTGTATTGCTTCTATTATCAAGGCCTGTTTTTCAACTGCTGACCCTTTCTTCTGTTTCCAGTTTTCGCACTTCAATTACCAGTTGGTATCAATCCATTTTGATTGCATGTCTGATCAATTTCAGACTGAAGACGTTGGTAGGATTCTTCAATTTCATTATTACTAGCTTTAGTGGTTGGTGGGTAAATTTAAATAATAGTAGTATAACACGTCCTCATTGTAGGTGCATAGATTTATCCTATCACAGACAGCAATGTATTTCAAGATAGACCATGAAATGCTCTTTTTGATGATGAATGTGACGCCATTCCTCTTGAATTTGCCATTCCCAACATAGTAAACCATATGATTGTCTGATTCAAAATGGTAAATACCAGTACATTTCAGCTCTCTAATGCTTAGCATGTTGCTCTTTATGTGCTCTATTTCATTTTTGATGACTTCCAATTTTCATAGATTCATACTTCTTACATTCCACACTCCAGTTATTATGGATGTTTGCAGCTGGTTCTTCTCATTTTGAGTTGTGTCCTAGCTACAAAAGATGGTCATGAAAGTTTTGCTCCATTCACGTCATTAATGTCAACTGTGCTTTGAAGAGGCAGCTCTTACCCAGTTATATTTTTAGTGTCTTCCAACTTGAAGGACTCATCATCTGGAAATATATCAGACAATATTCCACTGCTATTCAAAAGATTTTCAGTCTCTAACCATTCAGCAGTTGTCCACCTCTCTTTCTTCCTAGTCTATAGTAGTCTGGAACTCTGATCATACCTGTCCATCATGGGTGACTCTTCTGGTATTTAAAATACCAGTGGCATAACGTCCAGTCACAGCTATACACAAGATACCATAGTAGGATAAACTGACAGAGGAGGGGTGGATTTGTCCTTAATAGGTACGCTAATTTTATGAAACATAAGTCATATTTCTGTTGTTTGTTCTATTGAAATTAAGAGGAAACAACTTAAAGCTGCTCTGAGTAGTTCATTCTAATAAATTCTTATTTTTATTTCCTGAAATCCTGTATTAGTAGCCGGACCTGCAACAATTACGAGCCTTGTCTCTTAGTGAATGTCCACCCTATTATAAACTCATTCTCAGGATGGTCTTATCCACTTTAGATTCCATGTTGATATTTGCAGATCTCTAGAATTTAGTTCAAAATAATGGTAAAACAAAAGTGATGAGAAAGATTCATCTACTTAGGTATTTTTGCTGCTTATAACTCAAGTAATGCTATTTTCCTGTGTTCTTTTCTTAAAATTACATTAGAGCTGGCCAAAACTGTGCTACTATTAAGTGGAAAATATACGCTCTTTTTTAACTCAAACTAGACCTGGTGGTTCTCAATTAGTCCCTAGTGGTGATTAAGTAGGGATAGTGCATCTGTTCAAGAATTAGATTCTTTGCAACTAATAAGACAGCATTTGATACTGTACTATTCCTTTGTCAGAACATTATAAATCATTTCATAATTTAAAAATTATTACAGAAAGTTATAATAAAACTTTGCTGTTCTTGGTAGAAACCCTTTGTTACTGTCTGTTTCCTCTAATTTTGGGTACTTAATCTTTTGATAATTTATTTAGTGTGCTGTAGATTGTCTGAGTCTGGCAAAGAAAGTTCCATTTTAAAAAGTTACTAACTGCCTTCTGTGTGGAGCTAATGGGCCTTAATCACTGGACTGTGAATTTTCATCAAACAGATTTTAAAAGTTAGAAAGATACAAGTATTATGTTAGATAAACTAAGAAGATATACAAAATAATCATGCAAAAATGTTTTGATTTGATCACCAATTGAGATATACTATAAAGGATATTGCATTTTTTTCCTTTTTTAATACTTAATTTTTAACTAATGGGTGATTAAATACAGTGAAAATCAGATCAGAATTTGTGATTCTTTTTGGTATTACAGTGAATGAAAAAAATTAATGTGATTTGAGTAAGAGACAGAAAAAGGATAGACTTCTTAAAAATTGCATATATCAATAGCAGCAAAGTTTTTAATTTAATTGAACTGCAAAGAAAGAATAAACCCAAACACTTTCCAGGAACTCTCCCCTTCATTGCAGATTTTGCTTAAATCTTATGTGTCTGTTTTTGTTTTTAGTTGTTATTATTTGGCAGCTTAACAGAACAGGGTAAAATATGGAAAGGTTAACTTTCCTGTGCTAGAATAGCTCTTTTCATTGACTTGGTTAGATTCTCATTTGTCATCATCTAATCAGTCTGGGAATAAGGAACACCATAGAAGAATTGATGCATTTGAGTTATGGTATCAGAGAATATTAAAAGTATCATGGACTTCCAAAAGAATAAGCAAATCTGTGTTGGAAGAAATATAGCCAGACTGTTCTTCGAAGCCAGGATGGCCAGACTTCATCTCTCATACTTCAGACGTATTATTAGGAGGGACCAGTTCCTGGAGAATGACATCATGATTGGTAAAATGGAGAGCCATTGAAAAAGAGGAAGACCCTTAACTAGATGTACTGGCAAGGTAGCAACAGCAATGGGCTCAAGGATAGCAACGAATGTGAGGTTGGTGCAGGACTGGGCAGTGTTCATTCTGTTGTGCATAAGGTCACTATGAGTTGATACTGACTCGACGGCGCCTAACAACAACAACAACAACAATCAGTTCACAGTTCTGGGTGATACAAACAATTAATGTACTCAGCTGCTCTCTGAAAAGTCAGAGGTTAAAGGCCTGTTAATCTACTTCTAAAAAAATCAGTCCTTGAAATACTTGTAAGTACACTTCTATTCTGACACATGCGGGGTTGTCATGAGTCCGAGTTGACTGGAGTAAATGGTCAATCAGTCATATGCCCTCTATTTGGATATACCTTCTGTTGTCAAATAGGCTTTATGGATGTATAATAAGTTGTTACTCAGTACTTGATTTTAATGTTTTACAATCACCACCTAGAAATTCTTTCAGAGCCATGGTTTATGTGGAGTTCCACCTCCTGCCACCTGTACACTTCTCTGGGACATATTCTAGGGCACCAGTTCCTCTGCTCTTGCCACCAAGCACTTGTACTTTCCACCTGTCAGATGGGCATGTAACTCATGTGTGAATTTGTATATGTGTGTGTATGGATTGGGGGAACTCTGGGTGCCCGGGAGGCTCTGCACTCACCCAGCAAGTCTCTCAATGTCTGACTGAGTGCAACATTAGATAACAAATAAGAAATGCCATGACAGATTAAAAGAAAGAAAGAAAAAAAGCTAGCTTTCTGAAGAAAAGTTCTCTCATTCTCATTTTTCACTTGTGAATTATGTCAGTTATGCAGTGGTTCTCCCAGGCTCATCCCTTACTTTCAGGTGTTTTCTTTTAAAACTCGTGAATGGAATAAAAAAAAAGAAATCATACTTTCCTTATTATTTTGATTTTTACTTCCATGAGTCTGAGTACTTCTATGAAGTTTTTCACTAGCCAGTTATACAAAGGTAAGTCAAAAAATATTGCTACTAGTGTTCCAGTTTATATATGCACAAGTTTATTTCAAATATAAATGGGTTTGGAGAGGTCTCTATGATCAATGGGTGACTGAAGACAAGTTCTTTCTCAAAAATATACTTATCTTAGTTATGTTGGTGTGATTTCAAAAACAGTTCCAATCAAAACAGTGGCTTATGAGTTCTTCACTACTGGGTCAGTTAAAATTCAAGGTCAGGTCAAAAGGTCATGGTGACTGTTTTGGGAATCATAAAGGGGAAATGTTGATACATTTTCTTGAAAGACACAGAATGATCATGAAAGTTGATTAAGAAGTTTTAGGAAAATTGAAAACTAATCAGGTGAGAAAACTGCCAGCTAAGTTGGTCCAAGGAATTTTTTTTTCTCCATCACGACAGTGCACCTGCTCCTTCTTTGATGGTAATAATTTTGTTGGCAGATCTTACCTCATTTACCCTACAGCACTGATCTTGCCCTTTCAGATTTTCTGATTCCCCAACCCAAAGAACATGGAAAAGGAACAAAATTTGAGTCCTTTGAGGATGTCAAAACTGCTATTTTGAAGTAATGTAAATTGAATAGTGTAGCTGTTTAAGGAAAGTCAGAGAGAAGGAAATGCTACCTTCAGAAGTGTGTAGACCTAGTGGAGAGTATATTGAGAAACAATAGGTTCACATTTTGATATTTTTGTTTAAAAAAATGTTTTTATGAGTTTGCAGCAATTCTTTTTAACTGACTTTGATATTACTGAGGCATAATGACTCCACCCCAAAGGTGCTTTCTTAGAAAGGTCATGTCCTGAGTTCTTGAGTTATTAATGTTTCCTTGAATAAGTTGATTGGAGTTTTTTTCCCTCTAGAAAATACAAGAAACCACTACAAAAAGATTTTTGTCATTTTTGTAATGACCCTTTAACTTAATTTTGCTATTACCTCTATTGATTAGCAACATATTCTTACAATGAGAAAGACCAATTGATTTATCTCTAGGAGCACCAAAGAAAGACTACTCATTGGTCTTCTCACACTTTTTATTTTTTATTTCAGTGACCTCTCAGAAAGATGGATGAACTTTCCCAGGAAGAATTGTGTTTCCAAGTATGGAATACCACTTAAAACTTTGTCCTTTTGTTGACCCATATAGGAAAATAATGGTCATGTTACCCTACAGAGCACTCATAAAATGCCCACTTGGTTTCAGATGTTAATCTAGCTTTCCATGTTGATATACTATTTGACATATTTTATAGTTACTTTAGTGGAATTTGATTACTCTTAAACACAGAGACAATACCACACATGTTAAATTAAAAAGGTAGATTAAACAAAATTAGGTAGATATATTGACCTCCTAGCTTAAAGAGATGTAGGACTGGAGTCAGGCAATATTTCAAATGCCCCCTAAACACTCCTCTCTCAGGAAAACAGATCTATTGTTCTCCAACATTTTGCATTTCTTTTTAGGCAGAAACATCCTGTCTTTTGTAATGCTTGTACAGTCTTGATCAATATCTACAGAGTATAACTGTCCCTGAAGTTAATCTCCCCAAAAAGATTCAATGTCTAGAAAATGATGCATATATTAATATGCATCAATCCATTAAAGTCTCTAAGGAGGCCTATAGCAAAATGGTTGATTAACCCTGTATTTTCCAAAGTGACTTGGCTATGTAACTTTTTCCCCCATTAACATCTATCAATATGATGAAAGAAATTCATGGGAACCCTTTGATAATTGCTGGTCTAGATGATTAGAACAATTGGGGGAGAAGGGATGGTAGGCCTTCACCTTTAATCAATTTGATTTGCTTCGTTGAAAAGATCTATATGGGATAAGTGATATATGCAGCTGTCAGAGTGCCTAGAATCCAGAATTGTCTATTTCAGAATTACTTGTTGTTTGCACAAAATCAGGAGTCTGTGTAAATATGATAAAAACCATCAGATGGATCCTCTGAAGGCAGACATTTCTGAATAGAAAGCTGAGATCACACAGGGCACTTCTGTCCTTAATATTCCTGTCTCGTATTAAGGAGGGAAGGAGCTCTGGTAGCATAGTGGTTACGAATTGGGCTGCTAACCTCAGGGTCATCAGATTCAACTTAAATGGGCCAGAATTCTTAGTTATTTGGCAGTTGAGTGTAGCTATCCTTTATGATGTAATTTGATAGGATTAACCAATAACAGGATTAGGGTGGGATTATTGTTGTTCCTGTTAAGTACTGTTGAGTTGGTTCCTATTTATAGTAAGCCTGTTTAGCTAAGGTTTCTTAGTAGTGGCTGGTGGATTTGAATTGATGACCTTGCAGTTAGCAGTCTAGTGCTTACCATACAGAGTCACACCAGGACAACCTTAATCCCACACCCACCCTGATCTGATTTACTGGAAATTCCCAAGGGTATGACATGCGACACCTTTTATTTTATAAGGTATAAAAGGAGAGAGAACTTGAGCAGAGAAAGAGGTAGTCCTGTTGTGGCACTGTAGGATAAGCACTGGACCTCGTTCAAACTCATCTGTCACTCCTCAAAAACCCTATACAAGGTCGCTATGAGTCAGAACCTACTGAACAGCACTAAACAATAACAACAATAATCACTAAGACAGAAGAACCAGGGTTGGAGTGCATCCTCTGGACCTGCATTCCCTGCACTGTGAAGCTCCTAGATCCAGAGGAAGCTTGATGCCAAGACACAAGGAGAACGCTAAGGAATGCTTGTCCTACAGATGCTGAAAGGAAACAAAGAACTTTCTCTAGTGCTGGTGCTCTATAATTTGGTCTTCTGTCTCTTAAACTATGAGAGAATAATTTCTGGCTGCTAAAGCCATCCACTTTGTGGTATTACTGTTTTAACAGTACTAGTAACTAAGACAGAGGGGCTGAATTTGAAGGGCATTGTTTCAAGATTTTTCCATTGAAATGTAATAGGCTGAGTAATTGCCTCCAGAGCTGTTAGATCCAAACACCTAGAATATATAAATGCCATCTTTTATGGAAAATGGATTTATGCAGATGTGATTCAATTAAGGATGAGGAGATGGAGGAGATAATCCTGGATTATCCAGGTGGGCTTTAGGCACAATTGTAAGTATCCTGAAAGAGAGAGGCAGAGGAAGATTATTCAGAGAAGAGAAGAAGCCCATGGGATTATGGAGGTGGACATTGGAGTCATGCAGCCAAGGAGGGCTGGCAGTCAGTAGAAACTGGAGGACAACAAAGAACAGATTTCCCCTAGAACTTCTGGAAGAAGCATAGCCAAGACCTTAATTTCAGCCCAGTGATACTATTGAACTTCTGGCCTCCAAATGAGAGAGAAAAAACATTTCTGTATCATAAACTACCAAGTTTGTGATAGTTTGTTGTAGAAATCATAGGAAACTAATAAAGCAAAAAAAGACTATAATAGTTAAACTTTCCAGTTTTACTTCATTGAGCTGAGCTCAGGATCACTTTTCTTGCTTCTATGAAATTGGACAATAAAGGGATCATTAGCATTTCAACAGACTCAGAATTGAGATCATATCTATCTGTCTTACCTCTGTTACTTACTTCAGGATTCCCCAGGAAGCCATAGTTGTGTGAAGAAGCATACAAGAGTAGATTTTAGTGCTAGTCAGAGGAAAGACTGCAGTTGTTTTCAAGGCAAAAAGAAGAATGTGTATTAATTACAAAGTCAAAATATTAGATTGTGAACCCCGTTTCTTTGAGAATTTCCTTCAAATTAGAGGCAACTCTGAACACATATTCTAGGGAGAGCAACATCAAAATGGAAAGCTTTTTGTTAAGAACAAATTATACGTGCATTATCTGTCTTGTGGATTTTAAATTGAATTTAAGATCAGAATCAACTAGAATCAAATGGATAAAAACTGAAAAGTACTTTTTTGTCTATGTACAGATTAAAAATCTACCTATCTATGCTTTTTGACATAATGTTTAACTTGTAAGATTGTAATTATTAACTTTTGAATCACTGAAGATTCAACAGGGGTTCAAACTAAAGACTGAGTGACTAGCAACCCCAACAAAAAAGATCTTTCGGTAGAAATTTGTAGGATATACAATTTTATAAAGAAATTTTATTTCTTTCTAAACTTATATTTCTCACCATAGAAATCCTGCCTTTGTTGGTATGCTACCAATTAAGAGCAAAATCCTCATTTCAGAATTGAATAGGACTCATTAGGCTCAAATAAATGAACAAGTGCTTAAAATGATATTTATATTGGAAGGTAAGGCTTTGCTAATACTAAGAGCTGTGCTTTAATGAATTAGCACCAAAGAGGAATCAACCCAAGTGAATTGATGCCAAGGATGGTCTGGTCACTACATGCCCAGATGGATCCCCATGGATCTGCCAAGCTGATTGTGTCACATCCAAAGTTCAGTAACCTGGTGTGCATCCTGAGTTCTTTTGCCTGGAACTGGCATCACTGGTCAGTGGTCCATTTCTGCACCATTGACTCAAAACTTCTTTTCAATGCTGTACTGGCGTGCTGTCTGCTCCTGTTAGTACCGCTTACCTTAATCCCTTGCCCAGTATCTCATTCTTTGTTTAGACTGTGATGGAAGGACATTCTGTATATGTTGGCATGAAACCAGACTGAGATGTCTGGACCAATTCTTCACCTGCCTTTTACTGGTCCTAATATGTCCCCCTGGCTAGGTTGTAATTTTTGATGAGACCCACCACTGTTAATCTATTTTTTTTTTTCCATTGTATTATGACACTCAGCTTCAAATCCTGGTAATTGGGAACTTGGCATATTGGGGAAGAGAGAGGATGATAATTTTTCTCTCTTTCTCATAAAATATTGAGCTCAATTATCTTTCCTCCATAATCAGTAATTATATAAGCTTCCATAAATTTATACTGCCACAGTAGTCATATTGCCCAATTGAATTCTGGCAAGTATAAATGTCATTGTCAGACACAATTTTCAGCATAATTCAAGCAGACATAATTTCCCCTCAACCAAAATCGCTTTCCTGTGGTTTCTCTGGAAGCTAATTAGAGAACTGTAGAAAGTTGCATGTGAGGAAGTATGGAAAATTGTATTAAAACAAGAGAGAATTAATAAAATGAAATATTGTTCACCTTTCTTTCTTGCAGTGCTGCAAGTATGTGTGTTTTCTTGTGTGTGTGTTGTTGTTGTTGTTATGTGCTGTGGAGTCGGTTCTGACTCATAGCGACACTGTACAGGGTTTCAGAGGCTGTAAATCTTTACGGGAGCCAGAAAGCCTCATCTTTCTCCCGAGGAACAGCTGGTAGTTTTGAACTGCTGACCTTGCTGCTCGCAGCCCGTTTCATAACCACTACGCTACCAGATAGAAAGGTAGAAATTAGAGAAGGCAAGTCCCCATTTTCCTATGTTGTTGGGTTAGCACATTTTAAAATTATTTCAACAAACAGTGAACATCAAGCATGCATGTAACTAGTGAAGCAACTTGACTCTGTGCAAGACATTGTGGATACACTGAGGAATAAGACAAAACCTTGCCTTGAAGAAGCTAGCTGTGCAAACTTTCATTTGTTTTCTTCTTGGTGAACTCTCTCCTTTGTTTTTGTTTTTTTAATGTTTTATTGTGAATTATATGATAGTTTACATGGGAGAACATTACTTTTACATTCATTCTATTGTATATCGTTTCATTGCCATGGTTACAATCCCCTCTCCTTTGTTTTTAATGAGAGATTATACAATTCATTAACCCAGATCAAATATAATATGAGATGTTGAAAAACTAATCAAAAGAGATGAAGTTACATATCATTTGGGCTATTTGATATCATCTCTCATGCCTGGGTTGTATGTGAGGTTAAGCTGTTTGTCTTTATTCCTCTTTCTTAGTCTCTAAGCTTGAAAAAATAATTTTAGAAAAGACACTGAAGTCTAATAGAGGCATTTTATTTATTTATTTTCTGCAAATAATAAATTCAAAAATTTAAAGAAAATTGTTCTAATATTTTTTTCATTTGATCTGCTTAAAGCAGTTGTGGGAGGGTGGTCTTCAAGATTTTGTCTATGCTAGGAGATTCTGAGCTTTTTGGCATTCAGACACAGTGAGATAATGAAAAAGATGTTTTATAACCTTACTAAACTTTGGAAAGCTAGACAACATTTTAATGGGACCTTGATGCTGAGAGAAACAAATGCCCTTAAAGCTTCTCTTACCAGTCCTGTGCTTAATAACTGCGTCTTATGCTCTTGTATTTCGCATGCATTTAATGGTATAAAGGGAATGACAGTCAGTGTAGGAATAATCATCTTTTCCTGCTTCATACCATTATTTGCATTGTTTTGGGGGTAAGTCATGAGCTACGTTTAAAAGCAGAGTGCTCCTAAACAGTCTTCCTTTGAAATAAGATTGGATTTGAAAACCATCAGAGCAAAACTACGTTTTTTTTCTCTCACACACACAAAAAATTATTACCTAAATTTGTCTAAAAAACACTGTCATAATTTAAAGTAAGTAGGAACTATAGTCATTATAACAACTTCTGTAAGTAGGTGGCATTTACTCTCCAAGTTGCACCCAAATAAAGTTTCATTTTGGGATTTTGGTTTTATAATTTTATAATGTTTCTAAATTCCTAGCTTTGTATGGGTAGGACTCAAAGTAGAAATGGCAAGCAAGGTAATTATATCTATTATGAGGTAAAATATTAAGTATTTTACTCCAAAGAAATTTTATGTGAATTAAATTGTCTCATTACAGAGACTCAATATAATCAGCTCTATTTCTACAGGGAGTACAGTCTCACTGTTAGAAATACATTTGACACAGACAATTCAAATTCAGAGAAATTTATCTATTAGTTTTAGAAGGTTCATGACCTACTTGAAA
Source organism: Chrysochloris asiatica (assembly GCF_000296735.1). NCBI lineage: Eukaryota > Metazoa > Chordata > Mammalia > Afrosoricida > Chrysochloridae > Chrysochloris > Chrysochloris asiatica. The sequence goes on from NW_006408655.1 coordinate 2,079,451, forward strand.
GCAGGAATAATGTGGTTCTGCCCCCCACAACTGCATATTTTACACCTGTATCATCAAACAATAATTATTTGCTTGTTTTGAGTTCTGTCACTAATAGAAGAAAATATTTGGGTCTCATTAGGAAGTGAACTACTATGATACTGCAAATTATTAAAGGACATTTTGAGAATTTTTTCCCTAGAACACATTAGTTATTAAGAAGGGGGAGGATGAATAATAGACTATTTCTAATATTGAATATAAGATATTGGATAGCAATATAAGATATTGGATAGCAAAAACGTTGAACTTCCTGCTATCATGTTAGACAGGCACAATGCTGTTGCTGTTGTTAGGTGCCTTTGAGTTGGACCCAACTCATAGTGACCTTATGAACAGAAGAGGGAAACACTGCTGGATCCTGCACCATCCTCAAAATCATTGTTACGCTTGAGCCCACTGTTGCTGCCAATGTGCCAGTCTATCTCGTTGTTCATCTTCCTCTGTTTTGCAGACCCTCCACTTTACCAATCATGATGTCCTTCTCTTGACTGACATCTCATGATGTCTTCTATGGTCCCTTCTGATAATGTATCCCAAGTATGAAAAAAGAAGTCTGCCTATCCTGGCTTCTAAGGAGCAATCTGACTCTAATTTTTCCAAAACAGATTTGCTTATTCTTCTGACAGTCCATGATACTTCCAGTATTCTTCTCTAACACCATAACTCAACTGCACGAGTTCTTCTACTTTCTTCCTTATTCACTATACAACTTTAACATTTATATGAGACTATTGAAAATACCATAGTTTGCCTCAAGCACATCTTAGTCCTCAAAGTGACATCTTTGCTCTTCAAGACTTTAAAGAGGTCCTGTACAGCAGATTGCCTAATGCAGTAAGGTGTTCGATTTCTTGACTGCTGCTTCCATGACGGTTGATAGTGTATCCAAGCAGAATGAAGTCTTTGGCAATTTCAATCTTTCCTCCACTTATCATGATGATATTTAGTGGTCCGCTGGTGAAGGTTTTTCTTTTTTTTACATTGAGGAGCAACCCACATTGAAGGCTGTAGTCTTTGGTCTTCATCAGTAAGTATTTTAAGTCCTCTGCACTTTCAGCAAGCAATGATATATCATTGGCATATCACAGGTTGCTAATGATTCTTCTTCCAATCTTGATGCTATATTTTTCTTCATACAATCTACCTTTTGGATTATTTGCTCAGCATAGTGATTGAATAAGTATGGTGAAAGAATACAACCATGGCACAAACCTTTTCTGATTTTAAACCTTATATATGCCCCCTTGTT
>NW_006408655.1:2082088-2083267 GCF_000296735.1 Chrysochloris asiatica
TGGTACAGATGATAAATTATTGATATGCATGTTCTGGCTGAAGCTGAAGAAAAGTAAGACAAGTTCATGAAAGCTGAAATATGACCTTGAACGTATCCCAACTGAATTTAGGGATATCTCAAGAGCAGATGTGATACATACATTAGACACTAATGAACAAAGACCGGAAAAGTTGTAGGATGACATCAAGAACATAATACAGGAAGAAAGCAAAAGGTCATTAAGAAGAGAAGAAAGAAGGAAAAGACCAAAATGGATTGTCAGAAGAGACTCTGAAACTTTCTCTCCAGCATATAGATGATAAAACTAATACAAGATGTAATGAGGGTAAAGAGTTGTTCCAAAGGGCAGCTCAAGAAGACAAATGCTGGCAACCGCAGCATGCATGGCAAGTGATGAGAAGCTGAGGCCCAAGGTCAGCATGGACGAAAATCCAGTCTTTGGGCCCTCCTTGGACTTGCTGGCCATGGACCCTGAGGGCCCAGGAAGTGACCCTCTCGTGGTCCCCGGTTCATGGCTTTGGCGAACTCACTGTTTGGCCACCTCTGTGCAATTTTCTTTAATTGTACTTTTGTGCATTCTGTACTTGTCCTTTATGCTCTTAACTCCGGTAATTGTGGCTTCTGGGAAAATGATTGTTTTCAGTAATAATGCGCACAACGTTTTGATCAGTGGCTCTCATGTAAATGTCACTGCCCCGGTAAAAAGAGTTGTGCATGAGGCTATGAAAAATAAAAGTACAGAAAAACAGGATGTAGCAACGCAGAAAATATGTAACAATTGTTTTTTAACCAATTACTTGGTAATGTTTAATATTAAACAGATACATGAGCTATTAATGTCTTTGTACAATAATAACACTGAAACTAGTAGCTACCCCCTGAAGATACCCCTGTGTATGTCTGTTGTGCTCTTGATTTTTTTCATGAGGATCTTGTTGTATGTGATAATTTTATGCTCCCACAAACTGCCTCCGGATATAATCAAATTAATCCAGATGCTCCTCTTCCCCCCGAAGGTATATTGGGAATATAATAGCAATGAACATTGTCATATCTAGATATAGAAACCAGAACGGGGTTAAAAGAATGTAAAGGTGAGACCGCACCTTCTTAGGAAAGTCAAAACCTGTTTTTCACCTTCCCTGAAATTGTAGAAGCAAGGAGGAAAGAATTATTA
>NW_006408655.1:2083515-2085201 GCF_000296735.1 Chrysochloris asiatica
TCCACTTGTGATTAAGTGTTGAAAATATGTTAAACACCTTTGAGAAACCGCAAGTTGCTGCCCTAGGTTACACAGACCTAGAAGTTAATATATAATCTATAATTGCTTGCTTGAACTTTTTTTTTACAGAAATAAGAATTTTAGCTTATTAGGTTATTAGGTAAATCACGATGTACTCAAAAATATGTTAAGGACCAATTTGTGAATCATCATGTTCTGTATCACTTGAGTAAACTCGTGCCCTGTTTTGAATGAATAATCACATTTTTGTCATTACTGTCTTTTGTGTCAATTTCCTTCTTCTGACAATAAAAGACTGGACTTTAGCTAGCTCTGTATGCTAGCTGGCCTAACAGCTTGCATCAAACCTATGTGTCTGTCTTCTTTGTGTCTAATCTATTTCTTTCGCCTACCAGATCTCCCATTCATGTTAAAACCCCACGCTTTGTTGAGGCACTCCTTTGTTGAGGTGGGACCCCGACATAAGACCCCCGACAGACAAAGTTAAATAGTATAATGAAATTTGCAAGATCTGGAATTAGAAAACCAAAGGGAAGAATATGCTCAGCATTTTTCAAGCTGAAAGAGCTGAAGAAAAAATTGAAACCTTGACTTGCAATAGTGAAGACCATAAAAGATTAATGGATTTGAATTACGATGTTTGAGGAGAATATTAAAAGTAACATGAACTGCCAAAAGAACTAAGCAATCTGTGTTGAAGGAAAAACAGCCAGAATGGTCCTTGGAAGCCAGGAAGGCTAGACTTTGTCTCTTATACTTCGGACATATCAGGAGGGAACAATTGCTGAATAAGGCTATCATGTTTCATAAACTGGAAGGTGAGAGAAGGAGAGGAAGATCCCAAATGAGATGGATTGGCACAGTGGCAGAAGCAACGGGCTTAAATATAGCAACGATTGTTAGCCTGGCACAACTCCGAGCAGAGTTTTATTCTGTCGTGCTTAGGGTAGCTATGATTTGATATCAATTTGATAGTACCTAGAAACAACAACAGTGGGCAAAATATTGAATGATGCAGAAAAGCATCAAAAGAAGTTGGAGAGAATACACAAGAGTCATTCTACCAAAAAGAAATGGTTGATGTTCAGCCATTTGAAGATGTAACATAGGATACTGAATGAAGAAGTCAAAGGTTCACTGGAGGCATTGGAAGAAAACAAGACTCCTGGAAATGATGGAATATGAAATAAAATCTTTCAACAAATTGAGGTGGCACTGAAGACACTAATTCAGCTAAACCAGGAAATTTGGAAGACAATTACATGGCTAACTGATTGGAAAAGACCCATGTTTGTGCCCATTCCAAAGAGAGGTGACACAATGGTGTGTTGAAATCATTGAACAGTATCACTAATGCTGCATGCAAGTAACATCTTGATAAAGATAATTTAAAAATGGCCACAGCAGTATATTGACAGGGAGCTGCTAGAGGTTCTGGTTAGATTCAGATGGGGAAGTGAAATGAGGAATATCATTGTTGATGTATGATGGATCTTGGCTGAAAGCAAAGGATACCAGAAAGATATTTACATGTGTTTTATTGACTACACAAAATCTTTCAACTATGTGTATCATGAAAAGCTATGCACAGCACTGTGGGGAAGGAATATTTTGGAACACTTCATTGTTCTCATGATGAACCTGTACATTGACCTAGAGGCAGTC
>NW_006408655.1:2086669-2088780 GCF_000296735.1 Chrysochloris asiatica
TGTTAAAGATGCCTAGGTAGCATTCTTTTGAATTCCTTATCAAGCAGTTCCAACACCATTTCTGGCATTATATTACCTGACTGCATTTGGACCACTTCTTTGGTGCACTCTGTATTGTTTCTTTTTGTAAGGTGAAGTTGTCTGTTTTCTCTGAGACATTGTGTTGCTGTGTTGTTGTTGCTAGGTACCATCGAGTCATTACTGACTCACAGCGAGCCTATGCCCACCAGCAAATGAAAGTCCCGAAGGTTGTACTCAATCACAGTATTAGATTCTGGTGCTCTTTATCATGTTTCACTATTCAATATTCTGGTGCTGATAATGTCCCACTAATATTCATAAGGTTTTTCAGTGAGTAAATATTTGGAAGTAAGCCATCTCACCAGCTTTCTAGTCTGTCTTTGTCTGGAAGGTCAGCTGAGATCTGTTCACCAGGGTGATCCTGATGGTATTTAAAATAGCCATGGTATTTAAAATAGACCTTCCAGCATCACAGCAACACACAAGCCACCACAGTATGACAAGTTGATAGATGAATGGTGGTTGTGGTACTGTATTTATATTTAATTGATGATTGTATATTGGTGTGTTCTCAGGCATTTACCATTTGTTTTCTGTTAGATATATAAGGACTGGAAGTGAAAGTGTATTTTCTTGTTCAGTTTATCTTTTGTAGTTTATAGAAGGTTCAATTTTTACAAGAAGATGAATTGTTTCTTCAGAGCAGCAGAAGAAGACTTGTTAGGCTAAGTTGCAGGCTGATTCAAAATGGAGTTTAATTTAGACCTGGAATTGCCATTTAAGTCATGCCAAGTGTTTTGCTTTTGGGGTTCACTTATACAATACTTTTAAGGTCTGTTGGTGACAGACAATTATAATCCATGTACAAACCTTTTGAAAAAACTAGCAAATACTTTAAAAATTTATAATAAATTACTCATACAATTTAGTGCATCTGGAAATATTCTAACTTTCTCTTCAGAGTAAATGTTTGTATAGTTTCTTGTTTAAATATGTAAAAACAAATAAGTAACATCAAAATTTTTTCTGATGCATTATATTATATGAGTTTTAGATGAAAAATTAAAAAGAACAGATATGATTGGTTGGTTCATTTCTTTTAATAATGCTAAATAAAATATCATTTTTAACTTCTAGTATGAAGCTTGCTTTGAAAAGAGAAATTTCAAATCTGAATTCCTAAGATTAGCCCTTGTCAGCAGTGCTTCATCTTAAGTTTGTAGTAATCTAAATACTAAGCAAATTCTTTCCATTTCTACTCATATTTCAGAAAACCATGTTTCCATCACCAGTCACGTACGAAACTACCTTTAGCAATAGTTGTTGACAGTAAAATGTGTAAAACATACATGAGGATACTGTGGGGTTTTTGTTTGTTTGTTTTTAAGATGATCTTTTCCTTCATGAGTTTATGTGATCTACGTTTTATTTGAACTTAAAATATTCAGTCTGGTAAATGCACTTGGAAATTTCAAAAGTCAAACTTTTGAAAGTAGATAATGTAAGATTAGGAATGCATCTTAACACTGTACCCACATGCTTCATTAAATAAAGAAGTATTTGAAAAGTGATTATAATTGTGAAATAGAGCTAAAACTGACCAAAATGTGAACATAAGGTTTATTCTGAGAAGTTATACTATATATATTTGTTGTTGTTGTTAGCTGCCATCAAGTCAGTACCAACTCATAGAGCCCCTACACACAACAGAACAAAACACTGCCCGGTCCTGGCCTAACCTCACAGTTGTTACTACACTTGAACCCATTGATGCTGCCACTCTTCCTTCCAATGCATCTTGCTGGGGGTCTTCCTCTTTTTCTCTGACCCTCCACCTTACCAAACATCATATCCTTCTCCAGCGACTGGTCCCTCCTGAAAACATGGCCAAAGTACGAGAGATGAAGTTTGCCATCCTGGCCTCCAAGGAGCACTCTGACTGCACTTCTTCCAACACAGATCTGTTGGTTCTTTGGGCAGCTCATGACAGTTTCAATATTCTCCTCCAACACCATAACTCAAAAGCATCAATTCTTCTACGGTCTTCCTTATTCAATGTCCAGCTTTTACATACATATGTGGTTATTGAA
>NW_006408655.1:2089710-2091363 GCF_000296735.1 Chrysochloris asiatica
TTGGCTAATCTTTATACAATTAATTGAACTCTGACTTTCCCTCTTTGCTGAGATCAACTAATATCACACTGTGCTGTGGATTTGGTGTTGGACTACTAATTGAAAGGTTATTAGTTCAAACCCACCAGCTGCTTGAAGGGAGAAAGATGAGGCTGTCTGCTCCCATAAAGATTTATACTTTTGGAGATCCTATTCAGGGTCACTGTGAGGAGCTCTGGTAACATAGTAGTTATGAGTCGGGCTGCTAATGTAAGGGTCAGCATTTTGAAACTACAAGCCATTCCAAAGGAGAAACATTAGGCTTTCTGCTTCCATAAAGATTTGCAGCCTTGGAAACGTTATGCAGGGTTGCTATGAGTTGCTATGCGAACCAACATAACAACCACCATGAAGCGGAATGGACTTCATGACAGTTGGTGGGTTTGCCTGGCTGCTAATAATTTGACCCTCCACTCACCTGTAGCCCAGAGACTTTTTGTGTTTCAAATTGAGTTGAATATTACTTTTTAGCAGGATAAAATACATTTACATTGCTATAGGACAGTTTCTGTCAGATTTCTGTAGTGTCAGTTTTTTATAGTTAATATTTGCTTTCATGGATAAGAAAAACCTTAAAATTATAGCATCTGTTACTAATTTAAATATTTAACCCAATGAAGGGACTCTCTGTTGAAAAGATGTATTAAATTTATTTTCCTACTAAAATGTCATGTCCACAAGTGAGAATACTATATAAAAAATAGCTGGAGATGGACTGATGGTTGGAAAAGTGCATGGAATCTAAACCTTTACCATCCTGAGTACATGGAACTTATTCCATGAGGTTAAAAAAATGACAAAACAAAATTCAATTGTAAACTCACAGGAGTCCACAATATAAGTAATAATAGCTGAACTTCCGGAGCTCCTTCATTCTCAACAGTAAGTCCAATTTTACTCTCCATTATCCTTTTATACTAATTCTAAATTAATTTTTCATCTTGTTGATCATCTTTTATGTGTCTTTTTCATATACATTTTCACGAGTTTAATTTCAACTTTAAAGAAAAGAAATAAAATTTCACTTACACTTTTGTGGGTAAATAGGGACATCTTTTTTGCTTAAATTGAACTCATATCTTAAAATTTCTGTTCTCTAAAGGCAGAATCTGAGTCCTGATATGGCACTGTTGGATAAGCCCTGAACTGCTAACTGCAGGGTTGGCAGTTCAAATCCACCAGTCACTCCTAGGAAACTCTATACAGTCTTGTTTTAAGTCAGAACCAACTCTAAGGCACTTAACAATTACAACAATAAAGTCAGAATGATAGTCTTTTTGCTAATTTTTTTTATACCAAGCAAATTAATTCTAGGGAATCAGAGTCCATACCTTTTGAAACCTATACCCACTCACTATTAACTATCTTATTAATTGGTATTTTTAATTTACAACAAAAGCAAAAAATCAGCTTTCCATTTATTTTTCACAGTAGCGATGTATCTCTGACCGTAACACATGCTAGGGTGTGAGGTGAGAGTAATGCTGTCTGTGATGGTTAAGATTATGTATCTTGACTAGGTCCTGATTCTTAGTGGTTTGATAAATTACTGATGTAACTTGGTAGTTATGTAATGACATAATTTGGTAGTTATTTAATGATGTAATTTGGCAG
>NW_006408655.1:2091973-2093038 GCF_000296735.1 Chrysochloris asiatica
TCGATAGCACTTAATAACAACTGCAACGTATGCTTATCTGCTGCTTGACTGAAAACTGGGCTGTAAAGATGACTTCCATTCCAGACCTGAATGCTTATCGAGGGCCATAATCTATATCCTATAGTCTCTTCTGACCCAGTCTTTGTTTTTTTATAATTTTGAGTTTTGTTCCACATATTCTCCCTCTCTATCTGTGACTTTCTAATGTGCTTTCTCAGAGCAGTCAGGAACCGTCTTGTTTTTCTGTTCTTAAAGGTGTGGTGACTGATGTTAACATGTTTTGTTGGTCAATTGGATTAATTGATTCTAAGCATCTTCAAATGTGTATCGCTCTTTCTTCCACACGTGGAGAGACCAATAGTTACACCTTAGATGTCTGCTCATGAATTTTTAACATCCCAGTTGCTACTCACAAAAGTAGGATGTAGAGAGACCATTATCTTTGGGGACTGTGCTATTCCATTTGCATAACACAGACCCCAAAGATAACCTAAGAAGTTTTCATCAATTTGTCCCCTGTGTGCAGTACCACATCCATACATGTGTTTGCAGCAAAGTTAAATACCTGTGTACAAATAGACTCTTTCAAACCTTTACATATCTGTGGGAAAGCTCCAATCTCCCTCTCATACCTAATCAGCCTGTGTACCTGTCCCTGCATTTACTCAGGAAACACTGCTGTTTCAGGGTTGCATATGTAACAGTATTTACCTGTATTGGCCCTTTGTCAAATATCAGCTGACTGTATGTGGATGGATTTACTTCTGAGTTCTCAATTCTGTTCCCTTGATTTTTGTATCTATCATTATACTACTACCAGGCTGTTTTGATCACTGTGACTGGGTATTTTATTTTGAGATCAGGGAGTAAGAGGCCTCCAACATTCTTTTGCTTCTTAAGTAAAGCTTTGCTTCTGTGAGGTCTCTTTCTTTCCATATGAAGTTGATGAATAGTTGTGCCATATCTTTAAAGAATGTTATTGGATTGGATTATATCTATAGATTGTTTTGGGATAGTGTTGACAGTTTCATATTGTTAAGTCTTCCTATACACGAGCATTCTAGA
>NW_006408655.1:2100772-2101338 GCF_000296735.1 Chrysochloris asiatica
GAAGGTACCTAAATATCATTCTCTTGAATTATTTTTCAGGTAGTTCCTATGCCTTCTTTTCCTCAAAAATGATTTTTAACTGTGCCTCTTGGTTTTTTCTATGGCACTATAGGATAAGTACTTGACTACTAACCACAAAGTCAGTGGTTCAAACCTACCAGATAGTCATTGGAAACCCTATACAGGGTTTCTATGAGTAGAAACTGACTCAACGGCACTTAACAACAAATTCCAAATGGTGTTCTGGTGTGGCACTGTAGGATAAGCACTGGACTGCAAGTTTGGTTTGTATCACAAAATCTGCAGTTCAAGCCCACCAACTGCTCCTTGTAAACTCTATAAAGGATTGCTATCAGTAGGAACCACCTTTATGGCATGTCAGGGACCTGCCTCGACAGGGATGTTTGATTCACTAAGTAGGGAGATCTGGCGGCGAAAGAGATAGAAAAAGAATATACACAAAGATATGACGAGAGAGACAAAGAGACACCCCGAAATCAGAGTGGGTGCAAGACTGGTGGGCAGACCCTGGATAGCAGGCATCATGGCCCTGCAGGCAGTAATGC
>NW_006408655.1:2103200-2109877 GCF_000296735.1 Chrysochloris asiatica
CTCTGTAGTCTTCTGCCAACCAATTACCTGTCTTGGTGGGTGGGCCTTGGATGACATAGTGGTACTCCAGCCCTAGAAGCACTTCCTGTAGGGCTAATTGCTGCCTGTTCTGGACACCAGACCTATAAGTAGTTCATGCAGATCCCAAAGCAGCCAGGGAACGAGGATATTTCTGCCCCAGAGAGTAGCCAAAAGCAAGAGGTCCCCCTTGTCCAGGGCTGGCCGAAACCACCTCTGTAGTCCTGAGTAGGCCACACCTGATCTTAGGTGCATAGGTTGGTGCTGCTAGCTCTCAACCATTTTGGATGCATGTCCGCCTGTCTGGAGAGCAGGAACTTAGCTGGGAGGATTTGTAGGTGGTGACTGGTCAAGTCTCCATTCACCAGGGTAATTTGGGGTATAAGAAAAAATCTGGCACTCTTCTCTCCGTCAGTAAGCTGTTTGCCTTTGCACCACCAATTATCCTTGGCCTTCAAAGCCTCCCACAAAAATTCAAGATGGCCATGCCCCGCCTGGCCAGCTGGTACAGATCACCTGCTTCCTTTGCCTCCTTCACACACATCTGTTCAGCTGCTTTTCCTAGTTAGGCCTAGACCAGGGCTGACCTAACCAGCTCTGCAGGTTTGGAGCCGGTCACCTGAATCCAATTGCAGGGTTTGGTGAGAGTAGCTCTTTATTTACTCTGATGGGGCTCACACTGACCTTGTGAGAGCTGGAACTTCACTGGAGGTGTAAACAGACAGAGTTTGGCCACCCCTCTGGTCATCCGGGACTGTGGGGAACATGAAAAACAGTTACATTTTTATCTCTGTGTGTCACTAGTATGCTTCTGCAATACCAGTATGCTGTTTTGTCTCTGAAGTGCCACATAAAACTTTAACATGGCCTTCTTGCATTTGGTAGGCCAACATAGGTCACCAGTTTGTTTTTTTGGTTTTTTTTTTTTTTTTTCTGTATCTGTTCAGCTCCCTTTCCTAGCAAACATTTAGTCCACTTCTCTATCCCTATCTGAAGCTCAGCGTTCTAGGACTATCATCTGTATCTGTTTCATTTGCTTTTCCTTATCTTTGTTATAGAGGATCTGTAGAATATTTCTTCTCTAGTCTACCATCGTATTGCCTCCTTCTTAACTTGTGTTCTTATAACTAAAAAATCCTGGTTAAGTATCCATTTTTTAAAAACGAATGGGCAATGAGGATTCCTAAAAGCACATATATGATGAAACCTGTGAGAGCTGGAACTTGACAGGTTTGCTTTGTCTCTCTGGGTCTCGAAAGTTCTCTGCCATTGACAGAGCACAACTTCCCATTTTTCTGTTATTCTCTATTAATGGGGAATATGTACTTTAAAATCATTATACATAATTGATTTCTAGTGGACCCTCTTAATGTAATTATGGTTTCCAAACCTTAGCATGTATCAGAAGTAACTGCTGAACTTGGTAAGATACAGATTGCTGGGCCTCAACCATGAAGTTTTCCATTCAGCAAGTAATCGGGTGAGAGCTCAAAAATTTGCATTTCTAACTGGGCCCAGAGGGTGCTAATGATGCTTGTGGGGAATCACACTTTTAGAACTACTGTTCTAAGCAGTGAGATTATTCCTTCCTATGACCTCTCCTCCTCATGTTGTTGTTAAGTACGGTGGAGTTGGTTCCGACTCATAGTGACCCTGTACGGGGTTTCTGAGGCTGTCAATCTTTACCAGGCTGTAAATCTTTACGCGTGGTGGTGGTGGTTATGTGCCGTGGAGTCAGAACCGACTCACGGTGACCCTGTACAAGGTTTCCGAGGTTGTAAATCTTTACGGGAACAGAAAGCCTCATCTTTCTCCCACGAACCGCTGGGAGTTTCGAACTGCCTACCTTGAGATTAGCAGCCCGATTCGTAATCACTATGATACCAGAGCTCCTTCTCCTCCCCCTAGGCAATCTATAAAATAATTGAGATGTTTTCATGTTTAGGACTATTTATTGCTTCTTATCTGAAAAGATGTTATTTAAGCTTTATTTGTTTTCCATCCTGGGAATTAGAAGTTAGGCTGTTTTGTTGCATACAGAGCTAATCATAAGAACAATAAATAAAAGCCTGTCAAACACAGAGAAGTCAATTTTCTTATGGACAGGATATTTATAATTTTGTTTTAGATGCCGTTCTTTTTTCTTTTATTATTATTCTAAATTCATGGCAAATGAATGATCCACTTTAATACAAATAAAACTTTAAAAAATAAATAAATGAGTATTAATACCAGATTCAACCATGGGTGTGAACATATCTGGTCTGTTATTTTGAAAAAAACAAATCAAATAACCTAGCATTTTGACAAAATACTCAGGAGTAGTTTTATCTTTGAATTTCTAAGGGTGCTTCTCCATTTTCTTAAAGTACAGTTTTATATGCTTTTCTCCTATAAAATACCAATTGAGTCCATTTCTGTAGTGAGTGCTGCCTTTATCATTGCATACTTCTGTTGCCCAGAGGACAGATATCAACTGGAGTGAAAATGATGGAGTGAATTGTATATATTTCGTCTTCAAGTGATAAATGGATAAATGTACTCTTTATTTTAGTTACTGCTGGAGGCTATAGACATCTCTTTTTATATAAAGGTGGCCTAAAAATCCAACTCAAACAGATTTTCTTAATCCACTCTTTAATGTAAAGGCAATCTCCACACACCTTATAAATTGCGGTTTACATTGTTAAAGGAACCCAAGAATTCCTCAGGCATTATAATTTCTTTCCACATAGAAAAACTCCAAATGATCCCAATATCAATTTTTTTTTTTTAATAGAATGAAATATATTTCGTGCCATCTCAAAATTATTTCTCTTGGTTGGGTAAATCAAAATTATTTCTCAAGGTTGGGTAAATCAAAATGATGAGAAATTTGTATTGATGGTAAAGACATTTTTAGAGAGTTCTCTGTGGTATATTATAAAATGATTACAGATTTCTTCCATTGCTGTATGTGTGCCACTGGGTAATGTGACTTGCCATTTTCTCCTATCTAGGGGTAAAGTTTGTTTCTACCTCCTTGACTTTGAAGTTGGCCATGAGACTCGCTTTAGCCAATGGGTCCAATGTGTCTCAAGCAACAACATGAAAAATGTTGTACAATGGTGCTTATTGTCTTGCTGCCTCTGAGAATCTAAGACCACCATTTGAATTAGCACAAGAAAGTCTGATGGAAGATATCTTAGACTGGGTTCTCTAGAGAAACAAAACCAGTGAAGCTTATATATATATATATGGTGGTGGTGTGCCTGGTGGAGTTGGTTGTGACTCATCATGATCCTGTATAGGTTTTCTGAGGCTGTGCATTTTTACGGGAGCAGAAAACTTCATCTTTCTCCCCAGAACGGCTGGTAGTTTCAAACTGCTAAGCTTGAAGTTAGCAGCCCGGCTCGTAACCACTATGCTACCAGAGCTTCTTGCTTATATATACAGATAAAGACTTATATCCAGAAAATGGCGCACACAGTTGTATAGGTATGCAGGCCCAATCTGTGGGAATGTGATGTCAGGCTGGAATCTTCTGACTCATGTAACTGCAGGGCTGATGACCATGGTCAGCAGGTCAGACAGAAGGAAGCCCAGTAGGTCTGGCAGGTAAGAAAGCAGGCTGCTGATGCCTCCCAGGATCAACAGGTAATATACCAGGCCACTGGTTCAAGTCCAAATAACTAGAGATCAGAGGATGAGATCCAGACCCAGAAGAAAGCAAACAAACCTGGCCTGAATGTCCAATATATTGGAAGCAGAATACACCACTGAAGAGGTTTACCTTCAATTGACTTTCTGATCATAGCAGATCTTAGCATAGAGTTGATTGTATTAGGTTAGATCTCATCATCTCATCTTAACTGCCAAACCAACCACTAAGAATCCTGGTCCGGTCAAGTTGAGACAAAACCTTAACTCTCACAGAGCGTGAGAGGTTATGAAGAAGAGAACTGAAGTACCCTGACCATTGAGCCAATGGCCAGACATGAATGGGAAGACATTCTATACTAGGAGCTGGCAAACTGGCTGGTTCCCAAATATAAACAACAGTTTGTCTTTTTAATAAAATTTTATTGGAATATATGTATGTCTTTTTATTTTCATATTGTCTAGGCTTACTTTTTAGCTACAACAGTAGAGTTGAGTACTTGTGACAAAGTACGGTTCAGTAAGTCTTTCACAGAATAAGTTTGATGACCCCTGCTTTCGTCTGGGCAAGTTGACTCAGACAAGAACCACCCAGTAATCTACAAACTGATTGGAAAGTATAAATGCTTGTTATTTTAAGCTGTTATGCAGTAAAAACTGATAAATTCTCTATACCAACCAGTCCCATTTTGTTTTGTTTTCATTTTTTTTCTTTCTTTGATGCTCTTAAGTTTATAGTCATGGGATGTAATCTCACAGAATATTTGTCGTTGTTGTTGTTAAGTGCCATCGAATCAATTCTGACTCATAGCGACCCTGGATAGGGTTTCAAAGGAGTAGCTGGTAAGCTTGAACTTTCAACCTCGCAGTTCAAATGACTTTGCTGTCTGATGTATTAGACCAAAGCGCCACACCAGGACTCCCACAGAATATTAGAGCTGAAATAATTTTAGAGATCATTTAGTCTAATAGTCCCATTTTACAAACAAGAAAATAAAACCAGGCATAATAATTTAAGGTGGTATAGTCAATTGACTGGTACTAGACCTCTACTTCTGAAAATCAACACCTTATTACTTAATAATTAGATTGTGAATAAGTCTTGATTTTATTGTTCCAGAAAGCAATTCAACATATTTGCAGCAATTGTAAGGTGATTTGCAGTTCTTCTACATTTTTCCTCTAGTGGTAAGGCTTGGTATAGAAGATACAGTTATAGATATAACAACTTGTGGTCACTGGGAATTCTGCCATTAGGATGTTGTTGTTAAGTGCCATCAAGTTGGTTTGGACTCACAGTGACTCACAGTGATTTCTGAGGAGTGGTTGTTGATTTGAACTGCTGACCTTGTCGTTAGCAGTCCAGTGCTTATCCTGTAGCGCCACACCACCAGTACTCCACTGGGATGTTGCTGTTGTTGTTAAGTGCTATGGATCTATTTTGAAAAAATGGTAGTCCATCCCAGTCACACCTGAATGGCTACCTTGCTCTGGTGGCGTGAAGTGAACTGCCACAAACCACTTTTTACTTGTGTCCCAGTTACCCTGAGTATTTCTGATAGGCTTTTACTTTTGATAGTAAGATAAATTCACTAAGTGATTTGATTTTTCTTTTCTAATACAGCAAACTTGCGTTGTCAATATCCATAGCTTTTCAACCTATATAATTTCAACACAGTTTTGGCAAACACCTAACCTTCACTTGTCAGCCTCATGAAGTGAGGTGTAGGTATCTTTCTGCTCAGTTTTCTTGAAACCTGGTAAGAACACTCAGCTTCAAACAGGTGAAGCCTGAAATTCAAAGACAGGTAACCCTTTTGTGACAACTCTGTCATTGGATTATGGTGGACAGTAGGTATACATATGCTCAAGGTCTCAATCTGAGGATCCTTCACAATTCACCAGGACTGAGCTGCATAGCCAACGGTCTTAACTAGCTCTTTAGCATACTCTTTAACAATTTCACTTTCTTTTCTTTCTAGTTCTGCCTCTTAGGATCATGTCTCAACTAAACCTCCTGCACCCAACTTCTCATCTCAGGCTACTCTTAAAAGGTACTCAAACTAAGATAGCTAGTGTGATTTGGTTTTCTAAGGAAAAAGGTATATTTAGAACTAGGTGCTTCCATTATTAGAAATGCTAACATGGCAAAAAATTTAAGACCTCAAACTCATTGAAGATGACTCACTTAAATCCACGTTGGTCTTTACTCTTTCTGTAATAAAAAAAGAATATTAAATGTTCACATTGTTCTTCATATTTAGAAACTCAAATTATAGTATATTTCCTGTTTCTGTATTTAGACTCATTTCCTGTCTACTCCACTCTCACAATTTTCATATGCATAAAAAAGATGGACAATGAATAAGAAAGACTGAAGAAAAATTGGCACAGTTGAATTATAGTGCTGGCAAAGAATATAGAATATATCATGAACTACCAAAAGAATGAACAAATCTGTTTTGGAAGAAGTACAGCTCGAATATTCCTTAGAAGCAAGGATGGTGACACTTTTCCTCATGCACCCTCTACAGAATGGACTGACTCAGCGATGGCAACAATGGGCACAAGCATAGGAATGATTATGAATGAGGATGGTGCGAGACTGGGCAGTATTTTTATACTATTGTACATAGGGTTGCTATGAGTCAGAACTAATAAGACGTCACCTAATGGGAATAACAACCACTCCCCCAAATAGCTTCACAGTAGTAAGAGAACTAAAATTAAAAACAAGTGTATTTGAAAAATACATCAATTATTTTTATTAAACCTTGTAAGAATTCATTCTCTTGTTGTCACGGATGTCATTGTATAAACTTTTTTTCCACAATTAAAAAGCTGAAGAACACCAAGGACTAGTCAGAGGCATATATGGTAAACTTAATGAAGGAACTCTGGTAGTGTAGTGGTTATGAATTGGGCTGCTAATCTCAAGGTCAGCAGTTCGAAACTACCAGAAGTTTGGTGTGCAAAAGATGAAACTTTCTGCTCCCGTAAAGATTTACAATGTCAGAAAC
>NW_006408655.1:2111522-2114341 GCF_000296735.1 Chrysochloris asiatica
ATCAAAAGCTACCTCTTGAAACGTTTGAACATTAACCATTTCCTTTTGGTATAGTGACTCTGTGTATTCATTCCATCTTCTCTTGATGCTTTCTGCATCATTCAGTAATTTTCCCAGATAATCTTTCAATAACAAAAGTCGAGTCTTGAATTTTTTCTTCAGTTACCCCAGCTCAAAAAATGCTGAGTGTGTTCTTCCTTTTCGTTTTTTTTGATTCCAGATCTTTGCACATTTTACTGTAATATCTTTAGACATTAATGATGGGAAATTTATGCTGAGAACATAATTTGCAAGGCACTTGTAGATGCTGTCAAATTAATTCAGACTGTGAAACTTGTTTTTGATGTCTTTATTTTGTATGTTACCATGAAATTAATATAGGGCAGTTTGGGATCTTCATGAAGCATGATATGTAGTAAACTATATCCACACTATTCACTTTCAGTTTCAAAATGTTTAATGTCTAATCATACAAACCATATTGTAGTTTTGCTGTGATTTATTTAATATAAATTTGACTCATGCATAAATATTTTATAGCACTTAAATTATATGAACAGTGGGTATACTTTGCAAAGTAAGAAGGCCCATAGGCTTATGATTTTTAACAAGTGCTAATTCAAAATATATTGTTCATTTTAAGTTACTTCATTACCTCATGTATGTTTTAATAAATTTGCTTCTCTACTAATTTTCTGTTCCTAATTACTCTTATGAAATATATGTAAATCCTTCAATTTAATAAAGTTCATTGGCAAGCGACAATTGACAGTTGTCTTGGTAGAGCTGTCTACATACATGGAAAGATTTTCCATTTGTTTAAAATTTTTTATGTTTTCCATTAAAATTTTTTAGTTGTATTCATGCATGCTCTGCACATTTTCAAAGTTTACCCACTACCAGAGCTCCTTTAAATGTGTGTACTTTATATTTATTGTTGCAGTTGTGATTACGGTTTTTCTTTTATTTTTCAATGGCTATTGTCACATAAAGAAGTGATTCATTTTTGAAAAATTATTTTATTATGGTAAAAAAAATATATATACTTGTATACACTTACAGATATATACACACATATATGAAGGAGCTTCAAAAGTTTTTGGGAAAGTTTCATTGTCCCTTAATTTCATTTTTTTTCTAACTTTATATGTCTCTTCATAAAGCAGTTTTTTTTTTTCCCCCTGACTGACATATTTTACTCAGGTTAATCTATGTTGTAGAATGTATTAGGACTTCATTTCTCTTTATGGCTGAGTGATTCTCCATTGATTATTGCAATGGACTCATTATATATTTCATTGTAATATTCCATTGTACATTGGAATAAACTAAGTGTCCATCAGTAGATGAATGGAAAAACAAATGTCATACTTTCCATTGTATTAGCTAATTATATTGGCACAGTCCTTTAAATGGATAAGCAAAATGTGCTACATACATGCAATGGAATATTATTACTTAATCATAAAGAGAAATGAAGTTCAGATACATGTTACATGAGTGAGTCTTAAAAAGGCAAAGCTGGGTGAAATAATTCAGACACAAAATGACAAATACTATTTGAATCCACTTGTATGACATGTCCAGAATAGGCAAATGCAGAGACTAAAATTAATTAGTGGCTAACAGGGGCACCAATAACAGTGAATAAGTGTTCAGTTTCTTCATATCCTCAAGCTCACCAGCTGCTCCTTGGAAACCCTATCCAGGGTCGCTTTGGGTTGGAGTTGACTTGTCAGCACTGAAGAACAACAACAAAAACAGCAATGGTACAGTGGTTAATCACTTGACTGCTAACCAAAATATTGGAAGTTCAAACCCACCAGTTGCTCTGCAGGAAAAAGACGTGGCAGTCTGCTCCCATAAAGATTTGTCCTGGAAGCCCTATAAGAAACCCTGTCCTATAGGTTTACTATGAGTTGCTATCAACTCATAACAATGGGTTTGGTTTGTATCTAAAGATATGGAGCATCTTTTCATGTGCTTATTAATCATTTCTATGTACTCTTTGTTGAAATGTCTATTCAATTTATTTGCTCATTTCCTGATTGGGTTATTTTTCATTTTGCTATTAAGTTGTAGAAGTTCTTTAAATAGACTGAATATTAAGCCTTTATTTGTTATATGGTTCTCCAAAATTTTCTCTCAATCTGTAGGTTTTGTCATCATATTGCTGGTAAAATTCTTTAGTAGACAAAAGTTTTTAATTTTGTTGAAGTCCAGGTGATCTATGTTGTCTTTTGTTGCTTGCTTCATTGTTTAATGTTAGTTCCTGAGTCATTATCCCTATATTTTCTTCTAAGACTTTTATGGTTTTAGTTCTTATATGTAGGTCCTTGTACTGGTGTGGTACTGTGGGATAATGCACTGGACTGCAAAGTCAGTTTGAACTGCAAGGTCGGTGGTTCAAGCTCACCAATTACTCCTCGGAAACCATACACAGGGTTGCTATGGTTCAGAACCAACTCAACGGCACTTAAAATCAACAACATGTAGGTCCTTGGTCCATTTTTTTAAATGTTTTATTGTGAATCATATGATAGTATACATGAGAGAACTTTAGTTTTACATTCATTCCATCGTATATCATCTCATTGTCATGGTTCCAATTCCCTCCATGCATCATCAACCAACTAAAGGGTATATCCTAGAAACCTGCCTCCTACACTTCCAACCCCCCAACCCACCCAACCCCAGTTTTCGGCCAATAGCCCCTTTCCCTCTCTGGATCCAAAGTCCCCAGCCACTTCATCACTTCACGTCATCGTCTCTGTCTCTATCTCAGGCATCTCTGTTTCTCTGGGTAGGGTCCCGCTCTC
>NW_006408655.1:2128211-2129440 GCF_000296735.1 Chrysochloris asiatica
TTCAACAACATAACTCAAATGCATCAATTCTTATGTGGTCTTCCTTGTTCACTGTCTACATTCACATGCATATGAAGCTATTGAAAATACCATGGCTTGTATTAGGTACACTATAGTACTCATATTGATATCTTTGTTTTGGAACACTTCTTTGTATAGCAGATTTGGCTAATGCAATATACATCATTTGATTTTTTTGACTGCTGTTTCCATGATTGTTGATGGTGGATCCAAACAAAATAAAGTTTCACAACTTCAATCTTTTCTTCACTTAGCATAATGTTGTTTATTGGTCTACTGGTGAGGATTTTTGTTTTCTCTATATTAAGGTGCAATCCATACCAAAAGCTATGGTGATTGATCTTCATCAGCATTTTAAGTCCTTTTTATTTGCAACTAGCAAGGTTGTATCATCTACCCATCACAGGTTGTTAATGAGTCTGGTACCAAGTTCTTCATATAATCCTGCTTCTTGTATTGTTTGCTCAGCATACATAATAAGTATGGTGAAAGAATATAACACTGACATACACCTTTTATGATTGTAAACTATTCAGTGTCCCCTTTGTCTGTTAAAATGACTGTCTCTTGGTCAATGCACAGGTTCATAAGCACAATTAAGTGTTACGGAATAGTCATTTTCCACAATGTGGTCCATAGTTTGTCATGATCCACACAGTCGAAAGCCTTCATGTAGTTAAAGCACAGGTAAATATCTTTCTGGTATTCTCTGCTGTCAACCAAGATCCATGTGACATCAGCCATGATAGCCTTCATTGAATTTCCTTGTCTGAAGCCAGCTGTAACCTTTGGATGTTCTCTTTCAGTGTATGGTTGCAGCCATTTTTTAATTATCTTTAGAAAAATTTTGCTTGCATGCAACATTAATGATATTGTCCAGTGATTCCTGCATTCCGTTGTGCCATCTCTCTTTGGAATGGGAACAAATATGGATCTTTTCCAGTCAGTTGAATAGGTAGCTGTTTTCCAAATTTCTTAGCATAGATAAGTGAGGGCCTTCAGTGTCACATCAGTCTGTTGAAAGATTTCAATTTATAGTCCATCAATTCCTGGAGCCTTGTTCTTTGCCAATGCCTTGGACTTGCATCTTGGACTTCTTCCTTAAGGATCATTGGCTCTTGATCATATGCTATCTCTTGAAATGGTTGAACAGCGACCATTTCTTTTTGGTACAGTGACTATGTGTATTCCTTCCATCTTCTTTTGAT
>NW_006408655.1:2130370-2130872 GCF_000296735.1 Chrysochloris asiatica
GGAATAGCTGGTAGTTTTGAACTGCTGAACATGAGATTAGCAGCCCGATTCATAACCACTACGCTACCAAGTAGCCAATGTGTAAGTTGTCCATCCCTATCAACCCTGTATACTGAGGGGATAGGTTTAATCCTTGAGGTGAAGATTCCTTCCCTCTAGGTTGGTATTTTGAGCTACTACATCCATAAGCATCAATACAGGTCAAGTTCATCAAATTCTAGTGATTTACATTTGTTGCCTTTATCGAATTTCTTTATCTTTCTCTATTCGAGTTCTGATTATCAAGCCATTGAAGCTAGGTCAAATGGGTACTCTCTGCAAGTGCATCTCCCCTCAATTTATATCAGCTGGATAGCTTATTATCAGCTTTAGCCCTCTGTGGCTAGGTCCTTGTCCATGGGCTCAGTAGTCCCCAAGTCTCACTACACTTCAGACCAACCAGCCCTTCCTCTTCTCTCTCTCATCTCAAGGTCTACGGGATTCTCTGTAACATGGTCAAACT
>NW_006408655.1:2132152-2133858 GCF_000296735.1 Chrysochloris asiatica
GAGGGAGAAAGATAAGAGACTTTTTGCTCCACCAAAGATTTACAGTCTTAGAATCCCTATACAGGATCGCTGTGTGTCAAAACAGACTTAATGGCACTTAACAATAACAACAACAGTCTTGTGAACCTAGATTTTTTTTCCTTTTGCATTTTCAGTGTTTGTGTTGTTATGTCATTATTTAAGTTTCTTTTCTTAGTAATTATATTTAGATTTATTTTAGCTTTGCTTATAGTAACTTTTGGAATCCTGGTGTGGCACTGTGGGTTATTAACATGCTGGATCACAAGGTCGTTTCGAACTGGTCACCAGTTCAAGCTCACCAGCCACTCCTTGAAAACCCTATATATACGTGGTTGCTATGGTTTGGAACCAGCTCGATGGCATTCAACAACAACAACTAGTACCTTTTAGATCTGGCTCTGTTTTTAAAAAAGCAGTTCAGTCTATATAAGTTTATCACCACAACTGGTAGTACATTTTCATTTATGTTGATACATGGTTTCTATTTTCAAATTTGTATTTTATTTATGTTATTTTTTATAAAACATTAGCCCTTTCAATCATCTTTACATTTACACACTAACTACACTCCCCATGGTTGCACAACCATCACCGCAATCTGTTTTCAATCTCTTCTTTCTTTTCTTATCCTCTTCTTTATTTTTCCTTTTATTATTTTCAGGGAAGTTCCCAGTGATTGTCCTAATGAGAAAATAAGCACACATTATTTTCCTTCCAATACACAAAACCAAAACAGACACACATACAAAAAGCAATTTCCTTTTTCCTCCTTTTTTCCCCATCTTCTATCTTCTTTTCTTTTTAACTGACTTCCCGACCACCCAAGTTAGCACCTATCTGCACACTCCACACAGTGGACATTTATCCCTTCCCTGCCATCACTGCTAGCATCATACAATGTTTATCAAAGAAGGAAAACCTTTTCTTGATTCACAGTAGTGGTCTCAGACAATATCTGTCCCTTTGTGACTGATTAATTTCACTGAACATAATGTCTTCCAGGTTCCTCTGTGTTATGTGTTGTTTTGCAGATTCATCCTTATTCTTCAGTGTTTCATAATATTTCATTGTGTGTATGTAGAAAAATTTGTTTCCTTGAAATGAAATATTGATGAAAATGTGTAACAATGCAAATCAAGAGCATTATTATATTAGTTATACATTATGACACGTGTGCAAACTACAAAATCAAAATCACCATATTAAAGATCAATATACACTGGCTTTTTACCTTTCACAAGATTTTGTAGGTGTACTAAATATTATGGAACTGATGATGATGATGATAACTTTAAGGTTGGCTTCACTTTGTTTCTACAGATAGCAATTTAATCACCTGGAAACAATTGTCAGAAATAGATTTCTAAAGAGTGAAGATTTAAGTGAAAACTGGAAGAAAATAGCTTCATTGATTATGTTTTTTGGGGTACAAGTTAGTGTTGCTTTTCTTCTGTGTCATTAAAAAAATCAATGAGCTGGATCAATAGCAGTGTACTTTATGTACTAAAACAATAGTTTTACTGACAGTATAGATTTGGTTCTTGTTGTTTGTAGTTATGTGTCACCAAGTCCACAT
This sequence comes from Chrysochloris asiatica, assembly GCF_000296735.1. Taxonomy (NCBI): domain Eukaryota; kingdom Metazoa; phylum Chordata; class Mammalia; order Afrosoricida; family Chrysochloridae; genus Chrysochloris; species Chrysochloris asiatica. The sequence goes on from NW_006408655.1 coordinate 2,133,750, forward strand.
CAACTAACAGCAACCTTACCAACAACAGAATGAAAAACTGCCTAGTCCTGCGCCTATCTCATAATTGTTGCTGCATTTGAACCCATCGCTCCTGCCACTGTGCCAATCC
>NW_006408655.1:2138878-2150654 GCF_000296735.1 Chrysochloris asiatica
GGAGTCAATTGAAAAGATGTTTCCTAGAGGTGCTTTCAATATATTACAGACTTTGGCTTTACTTTTTTGCTGGGTCTGGATTCTGCATTTGGTTTGTCATTTGACCTCTAGTTTTCTTGTACTCAAGCAATGATCTGCTGAATTGCCTGCTGATCCTGGCAGTTGTCAGAAGCCCACCATCCAATCTGATGATCTTGAGTTAATCGGCTCCTGAAGCTTAATGAGCCAGGCTAAACTTTCAACCTGACATCTGACCCATGATATAAACCATTCTTGATATAAACCATCTCTGTATTTGTGTGTATATATACATTTGCTGTTGCTGAGTGCCACTGACCCAGTTCTGACTCATAGCGACTCTGTATAGGGTTTCCAAGGAACGACCCTGTATAGGGTTTTCAAGGAGCAGTTGGTGGGTTTGTACTGGCGGTCTTGCGGTTCAAACTGACCTTGCAGTCCAGTGCTTATCCTATAGCACTGTACCAGGACTCCCCGTGGCATAGTACTTGCCATGAATACTTTATTTTGCTACCTAAATGGTTATTTTGTAAAAAAAACAAAAACAAAAACAAAAACAAAAAACCTCCATTTATTTATTTACTTTAAACTTGTTTATCTTATTAATCAATATACTTTCGAGACTGTGGCATTTCTAAAATCTTGGGTACCAACATTTAAAGTAGCATTTGAGTATTTTCAATCTGGCTTAAGCATCTATTCAAAACTGGAAGACTAAATGGCACAAGTAAAATCGGAATATATTTTTCTACTAAATTTGAGCACTTGGGCTATTGGTGGCATTTGGGTTTCTTATGTCTCATTCAATACTGTATAAATAGAAAGTCAGTTCTTTACTTAAGGGTACAAACATAGGAAGTCAAATGTTTGTGAAACACTTGATAAATATGAAGTGCATCCCATCCTAATCTGTGTTCTATATTCTGGTGTTCTAAGTTCAGTACAATGTAGAGGCATTAAAAACCTGAGTAATTAATTTCCATTTTCAGTCATCAAGGAACACCTACAGTGAAAGGGTAATTATTTTCCCTTTATTATGAAACATTAGGTTGTGATACTGTGTGCAGAAATTTGGTTTAAATAATTATAAAAAGAATAGCCTGGGATTTGACATGGTAACAATGGCTAGGAAAGGAAGGCTTAAGTGCTATTCAAGCTCTGCTTATTTCTGAAAGTGGAACTGTCATATTGCTGACCTCTGGTTGCTTACCTAGGGAATGACAAGAGAATGCATCTATCTCTAGTTATTAATGTTGACATTGGTCTAACCACAAAACCAGTGCATCTTTTTCTCTTAAATAACAGAGACAAAGTTATTAATCAAACTCCCACTGACACAGGTGAAAAAATGAAGTATTTTTTATTTAAATGACATGTTTTATTAATGGGGTCCTGGTATGGCCCTGTAGGATAAGCACTGTATTGCTAACCTTAAGGTTGGTGGTTCAAACCCACTAGCCAGTCTTTGGAAATCTTATACAAGTTCACCATGTGTCAGAACTGACTAGATGATGCTTAGCAGCAACAACAGCTCTGTAACTGTTTTCTCTACTTATCCTATTAGAGTTCTTGTTTGCTGAGCATTTGTTTATGAGGTAATTTACATACCTCTGTAATTGTAGTTCTTATAATTAAAGTATGTTATTAAGTGCCATTGAGTCGGTTCCAACACATAGCAACCTTGTATGGGGTGTCTGAGAAACAGTTGCTGCATTTGAATCTCTCACTTTGTGGTTCAAACTGATGCTGCATTTGAGTGTTTATGCTACATTGCCACCCATTTATAGAAATGACTACTTTTTGTAGTTGCTGTGTATGAAAAAACCGATAGAGATATTTCAAGGTTCAACATGATGTTAGGAGTCCTAGTACAGTGCTGCAGGTTAATGCGTGGACCACAAGGATGGATTGAACTGCAAGGTCAGTGGTTCAAAGTCACCTACTGATCTTCAGAAACCCTTTGCAGAGTCACTATGAGTCGGAACTGACTCAATGGCCTTTACATGATGTTAACGTTCTACATAGAGCTGCTTATTCCCATCTGGGATTCAGTTGATTTGGAATTGTATTTAAGTTTTTATGAGAACTAATCTATTTTTAGGAGTCTTAATGTGGTGCTCTAGGATAAGCACTGGACTGGTAGCTGCAAGGTCAGTGGTTGCAAGGTCAGTGGTTCAAACCCACCAGTCACTCCTTGCAAACACTATACAGGGTCTCTATGAGTTGTAAGGACTCAAAAGCACTTGACAATAGCAACATTCTATTTCCAGTCTGAACATATTTTATTGATCTAGGTTTGCACCCAAGTGTCTTCCCACCACTTATCCTTGGTCCTCTGACCTCTACCTATCCAAAGTGTCATTGCCTCTGTAATATTTTCTTCCACATGTCTGACCTGTGTTTTCTCTTTTCAAAAATGTCTGAATTTACTGTACCCAGCTGTTGTTAACACTTTTTCTTTTTGTTTATTAATTTTTATCAAGATAAATAAGATTTAATGCAAATTTTTATAAAAATTGAAATGAATGAAAAACAGCCATATACATAACGAACAAATATCAATATATAACCAATCAACCTACACATTATAGAGTAGAGCTACGCCTTAGGGTTGTCTTGGCTACAATCTTATTAGAATCCTCGTGATACAGTAATTAAATGCTGGCATGCTAAATGAAACGTTGGTGGTGGGAATCCGCTCAGTGGCTCTGAAGGAGAAACACCCGAGGACCTGATCGTGTAATGATTACAACCTAGAAAACCCTGTGAGGCAATTTTACTCTGTTACATGGATCGAATTCCATTGCATCTAGCAACAGCAGCAAGTACATTCTTAATAGAAGTTGACTCCCAGGTCTATCTTCTGTAGTCCTGTTGCCCTTGTTCAAATTGCCAGCCTGTAGATTAGCTGTTGAGAACAGACTGTTTGTGGCACCTAGAGACAACTTCTTTATATGCTAACTCTTTCATCAAGTGGCCCTAAATGTGTGTCCTAACGCACCATCTAAGGAGTTCTGGTAGCGTAGTGGTTATGAATTGGGCTGTGAAATGCAAGGCCAGACTGAAGTTTGAAACTACCAACTGTTCCACGGGAGAAAGATGAGGCTTTCTCTTTCTTTAAAGATTTACAGCCTCGAAAACCCTGTACAGGGTCAATATGAGTCGGAACCAACTCCACAGCACATCATCACCACCACTCACCATCTAGATCATTAATCCGTGGATTAGGTGCCATATCAGATTTTTTTTAAAAAACAATAGCATAATCCCTGGCCAAAAAAGAAAGAAAAAAAAAGGCATATCACCAAAATGAAACCAAACCACTTACCACAGAGTCAACTGATTCATAACAATCGCATGAGTCTCCGAGTAGATAAATAAAAGGTTTTTGTTTTTTTAAAAGGTAGAGACAAATGTATGACTTTGCTTAAGAAAATATCTTATATAGGATAGAATGTGAGCAACTGAGGGCAGATATTATCAAAATTTACAGATGAGGCAATCGATGATATTGCTAAAATCCTTGCTTTAAGAAATGAAGAGACTATCAGGTGAGGAAAAACAGGATGGACAATATAGGAAGAAAAGACAACGGGGAGAGGGAAAAAAAACAAAACAGGAAAAAAGAAGTGCTATGGTCGCTATGGGTCGGAACCGACTCGATGGCACATAACAACAACAACAACAACATGGTTGACTAGGAATTCTGGTGTGATGTTATAGCTTAAGCACTGGATTGGTAACTGCAAGGCTGGCGATTAAATTTACCAGTTGCTCCTCTAAAATCCTAAACAGGGTTGTTATGAATCGGAACCCACTCAATGGTACTTAACAATAATGACTGAGTAGCAAGCATAGTATGAGGCTTGTTGTTAAGTGTCCTTGAGTCAAGTTCCGATTCATAGCCATCCTGTATAGGGTTTCCAATGAGTGGCTGGTGATCTTGAACCGCTGACCTTGTGGTTCAAACCAACTCTGCAGTTCAGTGCATTAACCCACAGCGCCACACCAGGACTCCAGTAAAAGGCTAGGGACAGTTTAATAGAAGGGTATCAATATTATGTTTGCCTTCCTGCAAAAATCTATCCCCCAAAACATCACAAATGAACACCACACAGCAAATATAACAAGAAAAATAATGTCCATCTTCCCCAAGATATCAGTTAATAAATTTGCTGCACACAACCCTATTGAATCTGCTATAGCTTTTTTGTTTATTTTATTTTTTCTCCTTCTTTTTTAATTGTGAAAGGTGACTGATTACTATGTATGGATTTTAATATTTAAGATCTTAAGTTATCACATGGGGTATAAAAAGAAATTTCTTTTTAATACTTACTGTAAGAAACTTGTATACATATATGTTTATAGCAAACTGACAGCATTCAACAACAACAACAACAAAAGCCTGTGTTTAGATCCTGGCAGAATGGCCCTTTCCTACATAATCTTGGAAAAGTTATTCAACTTATCCCTACCTCAGCTTACTTTACTAAAAAAATAGAGATATTAACAGTGTCAACCTTACAGTGTTGCTATGAAGATCAAGTGAATTATGATAAGAATATCCCTTAGCCATGTACCTGGCACATGGCAAGCATAGAAAGAGTATTAACTCTTTTATTTTTGGAGTCCTGGTATGGTGCTAAAGAATAATGCACTATACCACAAGGTCAGATGAACCTCAAGGTCATTTTGAACCCAGTAAAATCTTAAAGACTTCAAGGTCTAAAGGAGATTAGCTTGAACCTCCATTCTAATGATGTTCCAAGATTTCTGAAAAATTCCCCAGGGTCTTACAAAGGTATCCTATTCTGACTCTAAGTTCTGGCTTTCACTGAATTAATTCAGATCGATAAGTGTCCTACCCACCATTCTGCATTTGTCCATGTTTAATTCTCTGTTAGCCCATAAAAAATTTATTTTCTTTATAAAACAGACAGAACAGTGTCTGGCACATAGAAAGCACTATATTAGTGTTTGTTAATCATAAGCTCAAATGAGGGATCAGTTTGGAGTCTGGTCAACACTGGAGTTATTGGTCACTTCTTTTTTTAATGTTCCACTTTAGTTTTATTTTTGTAAACCAGTAATCATTCGTTATTTTTTGAAAGCTGCACTGTATTTTTCTTTTAGGAAATGACCTTTCCCCATTGTACGCACTCTTTTGGGGCTGTTAGGTTGTTATCGTTGTTGTTGTTGTTAAGTGCTGTGGAGTCAGTTCCAATTCATGTTGTTGTGAAGTGTCAAGTCAGTTCCTACTCATAGAGACCCAGAGGGTTTCCAAGGAAGGCTGATCAGCTTGACCCGCATACTTTGTTGCAGTCCAGCACCTTAACTCACAGCGCCACACCAGGACTCCTTCCGGCTCACAGCGATCATGTAAGGGTTTCCAAGGAGCGGCTGGTGAACTTGAACCACTGACCTTGTGGCTCAAATCGACCTTGCAGTCCATCGCATTAATCCACAGTGCTACACCAGGATATTAGTCAGGTTTGCTGTTGTTGCTGTTAAGTCCTGTCGAGTCAGTTCCCATTCATAGCACCCTGTATAGGGTTTCCGAGGAGCATGTGGTGAGTTTGAACTACCGACCTTGAGGTTCATACCGACTTTGTGGTCGAGTGCTTGTCCTACAGCGCCACACTAGGTATTCCTATCTAAATCCGTAGCCTGAAAGGACTCAAGCTGTAATAGTTAGGCTATCTTTTCAAGAATTTTTAATCGTGACTGGAAAAAAAATTTGAGAAAAAATAATTTGAGTTCAGTCCAGCAGCCATCCCTAAAGACTGTTAATTAGTTCCTTGAACTAAAGCTATCCCATTTTATTAAAAAATATATATATATTTATTGAGGTGAAATACCGGAAACAAAACATTCCATTTTTGTGTGTACAATTCATCTATCATGTTGTGAACATTCACTACTTACCATTCCCAATTTTTTTATCACTCTTATAAAAAACTTTGTAGCCTTTAAGCAATATTTACTCCCCTCCATTTCCTCTTCCTGTCTGCCCCTGTTAACCATAATGAACTCTGGTCTCTCTACATTTGCCTATTCAGGATATGTCATGTAAGTAGGGTCTTAAAGTATTTGTCATTTTGGTTTTACTGATTTCACTCAACACAGTGTTTTCAACTTTCGTCTGTGTAGTATGCCTCAAAACTTTATTACTTTTTATGGGTGAGTAATATTCCTTTGTATGTATATGGTATATTTTGTTTACCAGTTTTCTCTGTTTATGGACACTTGGGCTATTGTGACTAATGTTGCAATGAACATTGATGTACAAGTATCAGTTTGAGTCTGTGCTTTCAATTCTTTTGGAACTAGAAGTGGAGCTGCAGAGTCATAAAGTAATTCTATGCTAAAAATTTTAAGTTACTGCCAAACTGTTTCCCATAGTGGCTGCACCATTTTACAATTGATAAGGGTTTCCGTTTTTCCACATCTTCATCACCAATTGTTATTTGCTATTTTTCTGGTAATAGCCATCCTTGTGATGGTAAGGAGTCCTGATGCAGGATATGCACTGGACTATCCTACATGAGTTAGGCAGTACAAACCTACCAGCCACTCCTCAGAAACCCTATACAAGGTCCCCATGAGTGGAAACTGACTCAATGGCACTTAACAAGTGGAGGTAAAGTGATATCTCATTTTGGTTTTGATTTGCATTCCCTAAAAAGGAGCTCTGGTAGCGTAGTGGTTACGAATCGGGCTGCGAACCTGAAGGTCAGTGGTTCGTAACTACCAGCCGCTCCGCAGGAGAAAGATGAGGCTTTCTACTCCCGTAAAGATTTACACCCTCGGAAACCCTGTACAGGGTCACTATGGGTCGGACCCGACTTGATGGCACTTAACAACAACAACAACAACAACAATAACTAATAATGTTTAATACTTTGTGTGTATGTATGTGTTTATTGTCCATTTGTATGTCTTCTTTAGTGAAATTTCTATTTAAGACATTTTAAATTGAATTGTTATTTATTTTTTGAGTTGTAGGAGTTCTTTATACTTTTTAGAAATCTAACCTTTATGAAATATTTGTTGTTAGGTATTGTTGAGTCAGTTCAGACTCATAGTGACCCTTTGTACATCAGAACAAACTACCACCCAGTGCCATGTCGTCCTTACAATCGCTGCTGTGTTTGAGCTCATGCTGCTGCCAGTGTGCCAATCCATATTGTTGGGGGGTCTCCCTCTTTTTCCCTGACCCTCTATTTTACCAAGCATGATGTCCTTCTCCAGCAACTGGTCCCTCATGATAATATGTCTGAAGTACGAGAAATCTGGTCATCTTGGCTTCTAAGGAGCATTCTAGTTGTTCTTCTTCCAACATAGATTTGTTTGTTCTTCTGCCAGATCATGGTACCTTTAATTTTCTTCTCCAACACTATAATTCAAATGCATCAATTCTTCTACAGTCTTCCTTCTTCACTGTCCAATTTTCATACGCAAATATCAAATATTTTGTTCCTCCTGATTTTCTCCCAATCTATAGGTTATCTTTCCATTTTCTTGATAAAGTGCTTTGATGAACAAAAGTTTTAAATTTGAATGAAATTCCATTTACTTATTTTTATTGTTGTTTCTCATGCTTTTGGTATTATATCATTAGTCCATTGTTGAAAACTAGGTCTGAAACCATTACTTCTATATTTTCTTCCAAAGTTTTTATGGTTTTAATTCTTACATTTACATCTTTGATCCATTTGGAGGTAAATTTTGTACGTAGTATGAGGTATTTCATTTTTTGCTTGTGGAGATCCAGTTGGCACAGTAGCATTTATTGAAGAGACAAGTATATCTAATGGGGGAAAGATTTGTCTTCAAAAGATGGTAATGGATATATGGGTTTTACTTCTGGAACCTCAATTCTGTTTTAATGTTTTATGTGCCTGTTATTTATCAAGTACCAGACTGTTTTGACTAATGTAGTTTTATATATAGTATGTTGTGAAATCAAGGGATGTAAGTATACCTTTGTTCTTTGTCTTCATTTTCACAGTTGCTTTGACTCTTTGGAGTTCCCTTGCAATCCCATATAAAGTTGAGGAATGGCTTTTCCACTCTTACAAAAAAAGCTATTGGAAGTTTGGTAGGAATTACATTGGAATCTTAGATCATTTAGGGCAGTATGGACATCTTACCAAAATATAGTCTTCCAATATATAAAGGGTGAGTGAAAAATTATCTGCACTCTGGCTGTAGAATTTATTTTAATCAATTTTTAGGAAAGATGAATACATCACTTTTCAAAATAATCTGCTCACATTTCAATACACTTTATCCATCTGCCAATAAGCTTTCATATTCCCTTATTTTAAAATGTCTGAGATTGAGCTGCAGGCCACGAATGCACCACAGTCTTCATTTCACCCAAAATGAAATGAATCTTTGACCTCCAAGGGCTGCTTTCCGGGGACCAAACAGGAGAAAGTCCAATGAAGCAAGATCAAGACTATAGGGAGGATGCTTTAATACCTCAAAATGAGGTTTTTTCAGAATGCCAACAGTGTGGGCAGAGGTGTGTGGCCATGCATTGTCATATAAGATCACAATGCCCTTGAGTAACAGTCCTCTACATTTAATCTGAAGTTTGGCATCTCTCATTGTAATGAGCACTGTTGGTTGTTGAACGTTTTCCCTGACAGTGTTCCAATACAGGCCTTTGAGAACCCCAGAAAACTATAAACATCACTTTTTCAACTGATGGTTGACTTTTGAACTTTTTCTTGATTAGTGATTGAGGATGTTGCCATTACATATTCTGCCGTTTACTCTCAATGATGAATCCATGTCTTCTCATCAGTAACAAATTTTTAAAAGAAACTTTACCTTCCTTCAAGTATTGGTCCAAATTTTATTTGCAGATGTCCAAACACTTCTGCTTATGTTTTTCCATGAGTTGTTTTGGTATCCATCTTACACAAACTTTTTGAAACCCAAGTCTGTCGAGGATTATATTTTAGGCCAATCAATGGCTGATTTGCAAATGATTTGGAAGAGAATCCACTATCACTCATCTTTTTGACAGAATAATTTCACATGCATGCTCAATGCTGTCAACAGATGTGGACATGCACTGCCATTTTAATATAACTGAGTGCAATGATTTTTGACTCACCCTCATATGAACATGAAATGACATTCCATTTATTGAGGTGTTTTAAATTTCTTTCAGTAATGTTTTATACTTTTCGGTGCACAAATATTTCTCTTGTTAAAATTTTCTGATACTTTATTCTTTTTAGATTCTATTATAGATATAATTATTTTCTTTATAAGATGGCTCAGTGATGGTATACAGAAACTCACCTGCTTTGTGTATGCTAAACTTGTATCCTAAAACTTTGCTGAATTCATTTAGTAACACTAGTAACCTTCTTGTGGATTCCTTGAGATTTTCTCTACATAGGATTTTGTCATCCATGAATAGGAATAGTTTTGCCTCTTTCTTTCTCTTACAGATATCTTTTACATCTTTTTACTGCTAGTTGCTCTGGCTAGGACTTTCAGTACAATATGAATGTTGTTGTTATTGTTGTTGTTAAGTGCCGTCCAGTCAATTCCGACCCATAGTGACCCTAAGCAGAGTTTCCGAGGCTGTAAATCTTTACGGGAGCAAAAAGCCTCATCTTTCTCCCATGGAACAGCTGGTAGTTTCGAACTGCTGACCTTGTGGTTTGCAGCCCAATTTGTGACCACTATGCTACCAGAGTCAAAACTGAATCCTTTCTTGTTGGTAATCTTAAGGGAAAAACTCTTAGTCTTTCTTCATAAAGTTGGTGTTGTTGTTGATGTACCACTGAGTTGGTTCTGACTTTTAGTGACCTATACGCATCAGAACAAAACACTGCTTGATCATGTGCCACCCTTTTAATTGTTATGCTTCTTTGCTGCTGCCACTGTGCCAATCCATCTCACTGGGGCGGTTGGGCGGGGGGAGGTCTTCCTCTTTTTCGCTGACCCTCCATTTTTCCAAGCATGATGTCCTTCTCCAGTAACTGATCCCTCCTATAATATTAACTGTGGGTTTTTAATAAATATAATATTTTCCAAATATTTATCATATTTATCAAATTCCATTCTGTTCTTAGTTTCTTGAGTGTAATGATCATGAAAGGGCATCCATTGAATCTTGTCAAACAGTTTTTTGTGTTGCTTAAGGTTATCAAATGGTTCTTTCCCTTTGCTGTATTATTGTGTATTGCATTCATTGTTTTCTAATGTTAAACCAACCAAATAAACTATTAGATCCTCTCCTAACTTCTGGAGCTGAAACATCCACCAACACTGTTAAGGATGGAGAGTCCCTGAATGGTGCAAATGATTAGCATGCTCAGTTGCTGATCAAAAGGCTCAAGTTCACCAATGTGCCTAGGATGAAAGATCTGGCACTTTACTTCTGAGAAAAATCAGCCTTTGAAAACCTTATGGAACACAGTACTACTCTTACACATGTGGGTCACCAGGCATCAAAGTCAGCTGATTTGGGTTTATTGAGGATGAATTAAGGAAATGAAGAGAAACTTCTGCAAAGAGGAACAGCGAGATGTATGATAATGATTTCACTGACCGGCCCTGTGCTCCTTCTAGCTGATTCTAGCCAATCCCCAGATATCATGGATGAGTCAAAGCTGCTGAGACTATAGGCTATAGAGAGGAGATAATATACACAACGTCCTCTAAGAAGGTAGATGTGGCTGCAGTTTACTTGAAGGAAGAATATAATGTTTTTAAATCTCATTCTTATGTCAGTTATGAATGTTGTTGTTAAGTGCCATCCAGTCAGTTCTGACTCATAACGACCCTGTATTGTGTTTCTGAGGAGTGGCTGGGATGTTTGAACTGCTTATTTTGCAGTTAAACCAACATTGCAGTCCAGTGCTTATCCTGCAGTGCTACACTAGGACTTCCAATTATGTAAATAGGCATTATTTCTTTTAATTCTCATTAGACAGTGACCTGACTTTTAATGTGGTTGGGGGATTTAAAGAAGCTAAGCAGCTTGCCTTAGATAACATAGGAAGGAAGGTAACTGACCTAGGATTGACAAACAAGCCCCGCACCAAAGCTAACAATGGGAAATTATGTAGTTTAAAGGTCAGTGAAGCAGGTAGAATTGTGTTTCTCAGATAATCTTTGTGTCATTACTTCTAGGTTCATCAAAGGTAATAACTTCTGACCATGAAGCAAATTACTACTTGGTGATTTCTAGCCAAGAAAACATACTGAGGTTTTGAAATGATTTTATTTTATGGTGGAACAAGATACTTCTGCATGTCTTTTCAGAACCAATTTAAGCAAGTGAAATGAAAGGCTAAAAAAAATAGAGCTTATGAATAATGGAAGTCTTGACACCCTTTAATACTGCCAAGCAAACAGTTCCACACTATAATTACTGGTGTAAGGTGTTTGCGTAACTGTGGTGAACTTAATGAAAGAGTGGCTCTTGTATATTTCGCTTACAGTGTTTTTTAAGCAAAACTCACTTTTATGCTGCTAAATCCTTTAAAAAACACATGTTAATGACTGGGAGGGAACAGATTACATTTCTTTTTAGATTCTTCTTATTAAAAGTCTATAACAATGGATATTATTTTTGCTTGGATAGAAAAGGGAAGGAGGAGTATTAGGGTCCTTTGTTCTTCTAAGTTTTTCCATTAATTTCTTGTGTGAGGTATTTTGTGCTCTGGCAAAGATTTATGGCCTCTGAAACCCTACAAAGGGTTGCTGTGCATTGGAAGTG
>NW_006408655.1:2150760-2156898 GCF_000296735.1 Chrysochloris asiatica
AATTATGGGGAAGATATTAGACTAGATACATTCCCTTAGTCAAACCATGATCAAACCAAACTAAACCTATTACCATTCATTCTCACTCACAGCAACCCTACAGGATAGAGTCGGACTGCCCTCTAGTGTTTCCAAGGCTATAAACCTGTACAGAAGCAGACAGCCACATCTTTCTCCTGAGGGCCGACTTGTGGGTTACAGCCACCAATCTTTATGTTAGCAGCTAAGTGCTTAGCCACTGTACCACCAGAGCTCCTACAAATCACAGTTGGTGTTGTTAAGTGCTGTCAAGTTGTTGTGAACTTACAGAGACCTGTATAGTGGTTCTGAGGAACATATGGTGGATTTGAACTGTTGACCTTGCAGTTACCAGTCCCTTGCTTATCCTACAGCACCAGACCAGGACTTCGTCATATTATAGTGGTGGTGGTGGTTATGTGCCACGGAGTCGGTTCCAACTCATAGTGGTTTCCGAGGCTGTTAATCTTTATGGGAGCAGAAAGCCTTATCTTTCTCCCATGGAGTAGCTGGTAGTTTCAAACTGCTGACCTTGAGGTTAGCAGCCCAATTTGTAACACTATGTTACCAGAGCTCCTTTACTAATTAGCAGAGAATACTAAATAATAATAATAAGCTCTAGGGGATGTTTTCTCTTTAACAATTTCATATATAAGGACATGGCATCCGTGACAAAGAAAGCACCACAGAGCTCAGTTCTATACTGACACACACAGTCATTATTCTAAATGGAGTCCTGCTATGGAGCTATACTGGACTGCTAACCACAAGGTCAATGGGTCAAACCTGCCAGTAACTCCTCAGAAACCCTATACAACGTTGCTATGAGTCAATGCCTACTGTACAGCATGTAACAACTGCAGCATTATAAGATGTCTGTGGATCCACTATGCATGGAATGTCAATAGACTAAACCATGTGCTTCATAGATGTACATATCGTTTTTCAAATATATGTTGATGACAGTGATTAATAAAATACTAATATCAAATATATGTAATGTTACTAAACTCATAGCATTTTGACATGTCAATAAATTATAAAATGTACAACTACTGTAAAGTGAAAGGAGCTCTGGTAGCATAGTAGTTACGAATTAAGCTGCTAACCTCAAGGTTGGAAGTTTGGGTTACACATTGGGCTGTTACCACAAGGTCAGCAGTTCTAATCCACTAGTGCTTTCCATTCCCATAAAGATCCACAGCCTCAGAAACACTATACAGGGTTGCTACAAATTGGAACTAATTTGACAGCGCGCCCCCACCACCATTATTCTAAATGAGCTCTCCTAAGTAGCCTGGTTCAAGTGCTTGGTTGCTAGCAGAAAGGTCAGTGGTTCTACTCTGTCCCCGAGGGTTGCTGAGTTGGAATTGACTCGTTGACAACAGGTTTGATTTTATTATTCTAAACAGTTCTCATCAAAATGACAAGTTAAGAGATTAAAAAAAAAAATACTGTCAAAAGAAAACAAGTCATCTTTAATTCTAATAAGGATATATCTTTTAAGTCTTATACCTACAATAATGAGAGAGCAATGAAATTTTTTATTGTGAATTGAGTAAAGATTTACAGTGCAGATCTCCAGTTTTACATTCAACACAACAAATTATAAACTCATTTTCATTTCAGTTATTGCAATCTTCTCATTGTAACGTCACTTACCCAATTCCTCCCTGTGATGCTTGCTTCTATTCTATCTTTTTTCCAAGCTTTTCTGAGATTTGTCTTTAGGCAAATGCTGCCATTTTGATCTTGAATGACAGACCATTCTGTGGTGTGTGCATTCCTCACTGGTGTTGTTGTTCCCCCTATGTACGTACCTATGCTTGGCTGAAAACTGAGTCACAAGAATGAGTTCCATTCTAGACCTGAAGGATGACCAAGAGCTATAGCTTCTGATTCCTCTAGTCTCTTTATGACCAGTAGCCTGGTCCTTGGAATAATTATGAGTTTTGTTCCTCTATCCAGGACCTTCTAATATGATCCCTTTGCAGGGCACCATCTAGTTCTTCTGGTCCTAGGGTTGTGGAGACTGATGTTCACATGTTCTGTTAGTGCATTAGACTTCTTATTTCCAAGCATCTTCAATTTTCACCACTCTTCTTTCCTCCACACAGGGAGAGACCAATAGTTGTACCTTAGATGGCCATTCATGAGGTTTTAAGACCCCAGTCCCTACTCACAAAAGTAGGATGTAGAAGACTGTCTTTCTGGACTATGTTAGAAAACAATATGATTTTATATATAGCTCTGGTGGTACTTAAACTAACAAAAATAAATATTTACTTTAAAATAACAGTTCAAAAGAGAAACAGCAAAATGAAAGTAAACTAAAGGTCAAAATAAGCAAAACATACTTTATGGATAAAACCATAGAGGAATTAATTTTTATTATTAAAATCACTGTCAGTAATGACGCTCATTTTCTTTCACTCTTGTGTATTTCACTATTGCATTAATATGTAGGATGAATCAAATAATCTAACTGGACTGCATCCTATCACGTGGTGTGAAATAAGGAAATAATACACAGCTAGAAACCTTTCTGAGCCTTTTGATTTGGGGAATTTCAGAATGTGCTGTTGACTTTTCTAAGAAATAACATGAATAGAGCAATGACTTAACCATGGTGGCTGTGTGCCATGGAGTCGATTCCTACTCATAGTGACCCTGTACAGGGTTTCCAAGGCTGTAAATCTTTACAGGAACAGAAAATTTCATTTTTCTCCCGGGGAACAGCTGGTAGTTTCGAACTGCTGACCTTGTGGTTCAAAGCCTGATTCATAACCACTATGCTACCAGAGCTCCTGACTTGACCATAGCAATGCTTTAAAATGTTTAAAGGACAATATACAAGAAACTGTATAAAGTCCCCTCAAATCTCACAAAGATATTTAAGGACTCTAATTATATTTGGCGAGTCCTAATGTGGTGCTGTAGGTTAAGTACTCAACAATCAGGTCAGGTTGAACAGCAAGGGCAACAGTTCAAACTCACCACCGCTCCTTGGAAACCCCATACAGGGTCTCTATGAGTCAGAACTGACCTGACAGCACTTAACAACAACAACAACAACAATTGTGTTTGGAGTCATGGTTTGGCACTGTAGGATAAACAATGGATTGCAAGGTCAGTTTGAACCTCATGGTTGGTGGCTCAAACTCAACAGCTGCTCCTCAGAAACTTTATACAGAGTTGCAATGAGTTGGATCAACTCAACGACACTTAACAACAACAGTTGTACTTTAGAGTCCTGGTTTGGAACTGTAGGAAAAGCGCTAGACTGCTAACCACAAGGTTGGCTATTCAAACTTATCAGCCACTCTTCAGAAACCCTACACAGGTGAACGGCTCTGAAAAACAACAACAACAATTATATTTAAAACATACAGTGACTAGGCCTGTCAAATAAGTCAGTGAACTTGTCTGCTTACTCATAGATTCATCCAAATTTCTAAACTGAAATCAGTAAGTTTCCTTTAGGCAATCTCATTTTGTAAAAATGGTCTTTGAGACTCTATAGTGATTTGGGGAGGAAGTAGGTTAATCCAAGTAGAAATAAATTCACCTATCAATACGAGCTTTTCAGAGATAGACATTTCCTATCTAAAAGTATTTTCATCCCAGCAGCTGATTGCTACCAATTTTAATCCCCCCAACCGAGAAAAAGTTTGACAAGGTTTTCCCCACTACAATTTTATAAGAGACACATATATTAGCAACAGAATTTATTATGTTAAAGGAAGTTTATTTATAGTTCCAAACTGTTTTCTTTAAAACTTACTTCGCCTAATTAAAAAAATTTTTTATTGTGAATTGAGTGATAGTTTACATGGTAGAACATCAGTTGGTTTCATTGTAATGATTATAATCCCCTGCATGCTTCATCATTCAGCAGTATTTGCTTCTACTCCCTCTGTTTTTTTTTTTTGTTTTGTTTTGTTTGTTTGTTTTTTAATGTGCACCAAAACACTCAGTAATAGAAAATCATTCAAACAGCAAAAGGGCACACTCTGCCCCATGGCCACTAGCATATATCCTCTCTCCCTTCATGAGTCTAGAATCCTCAGCTACTTTGTCTCTCCATGCCATCATCTCTGTCTCCCTCTCTGGTGTCACCACTTCTTTGGGTAGGGTCCCACACTCCTTTTCCACTCTTCTCCCTTGAATGTCCCAGGGTCCTACATTCTGAGACTGTAAGATCGGCCACTCACCCCTTTTAATATCAAACATTCTGCCTTTACAGTTGTGACAATCACAATTAGTTATGATAACAATTACTCTTGAATCATGAGAGTTTTGTTCTCATCTCCTTTCACTATACCTATCTAGACAGGATAAAAATATTCAGTGGGGATTCTCCTGTCCCCTGAACACTCTGAATCTAAACTTCCTCTTGAAAACTTGTAAGTCAGTCACTTCATGCCTTTATATCCTGCCCATTTTAAGTAGCCAATGGCTAAGTTGCCCATCCCTATCAACCTTTGTACAGAAGGGATGGGAATGATCCTTGCTGTAAAGATTCTTTCCCTCTTGGTTGGTATTTTAAATTACTATATCCATAAGTATGGGTCAAGTTCATCAGATTGTAGAAAATTACACCTTTTTTCTCCCTTTTTTCCTTCCTCTAGTTGGGTTATGAACATCCAGCCATTGAAGCTAGGTCTAGTGGGCACTATCTGCAAGGTTGGGCCCCCTTGTGCAT
Organism: Chrysochloris asiatica; assembly: GCF_000296735.1. Lineage (NCBI taxonomy): Eukaryota > Metazoa > Chordata > Mammalia > Afrosoricida > Chrysochloridae > Chrysochloris > Chrysochloris asiatica. The sequence continues at coordinate 2,155,484 of NW_006408655.1, forward strand.
AGGCCTTCACTTCATATCAACTGGATGCTTCACTCTTGGCTCTAGCCCTCCATGGCTATGGCCTTATCCATGGCCTCAGGAGTCCCCAGGTCTCACCGTACTTCAGTCCAACCAGCTCTCACCATACTCCAGGTTGTTCATCTAAATTTTTTGACATGTCTAGCTGCTACATAACCTACTTAGGTGTAATTGTAATTGATCTTTTTATATTTTTTTATTTTTTTGGTGCAGATTATCTACTTGTGAAAGGAATTCCAAATTCAATAGCACTCAGAAATCTGTTACGTTGTGGTTGAATTGTTTGATATCTCAAAGAAGAGTTTACAAACAATAGAAACACCTATGTTATTGACAAAAGGTGACATTAGAAAAACAGAATGTGAGAAACTGATATTGAGGCAATAATTCCCTTTATACAAAAAGACAGTTAAGAAAATAATGCTTAAGATAGTTGGTACTCTTTGGAAGAATTTATCAAGTCAGGGTAACACGATAAAAGCAATTTACCAAAAATCACTTATTTAGGGAGATGTGTTCCAGATGAAACTGAAGTCAAAGTAATCACTTTGCCATTTGCTTTAGGAAGACTCTGAGATACTTAAATTATTTGGGTTCTTGAGGGAAGAGGTGACTTATATAGAAGTACGTGGACTACTAAAAAGAAGACTTAGATGGTAAGGTGTACTCTGTCTTCTCTAAGAATGGAGTAAAGGCAATTGGAACTAAAAAAATCAAGACATGTGCTTAGTGTAAAGAAAACTACTGTTGAACACACAGTTGACTAATGGGTGGTCTCATTTTCTCTTTGGCAGAATATGAAGGCATCTAAGTAATACTGCTATTTTAGAGAAAGGGTTTTTTTTTTAAAATAATTTTTTATTAAGAATTGAGTGAAGGTATACAGAGTAGATCCTCACTTTTCCATTCAAAGATTGCAATTTCCTCAAAGTGATATCACTTTTCCAATTCCTCCCTGTGTTTCTTGTTTCTATTCTTCCTTCCTTGCCAACTCTTCTGAACTTTGTTCTTGGGTAAATACTACCCTTTGATCCTGAATGGTTGACTATTCTATAATGTGCGTACCTCACTGCTGTTGCTATTCTCCTAGATAGAGGTTTTTTAAAGATATAGAACTGATAAATTAGTAATCTGACACAGAAGTCGGCAAACTTTTTCTATAAAAGACCAGATAATAAATAATTTTGGCTTTGAAGGTCATGCGATCTCTGATCCAATTACTCAGCTCTGCTGTAATGGGAATAAAAAGTCATTAATAATATGCAACTCAATGAGTATGACTGTATATGTTATATATGTAGATCAGTAAGTGTTCCAATAAATCTTTATAACCAGGCAGAGGGATGGATTTGACCATGGGGACTCTAGCTGATTTGGCCACTTTAAACTTTCAGCTC
>NW_006408655.1:2157608-2159416 GCF_000296735.1 Chrysochloris asiatica
TGACCCTATTTGATACAGTAAAACTGATCAATAGGGTTTTCTTGTTTATAGGAGCAAACTGCCTGGTCTTCTTCCCATAGAGCCACTAGATGGGTCTGAACCACCAATCTTTCAGTATGCAGCCAAGCATTTTAACTATTGTGCCACTAGGGTCTTTAGAAATGTTGTTGTTGTTAAATGCCTTTGACTCAGTTCTAAGTCACTAGGACCTTCAATTTACTGAGAGAAATCAGATGAGGACTCCCAGAATTTTCAGACAAGGACAGAGGAACAATTAAGACCACATCATAAATGTAGAGGAACTGCTATACTATGTACTGTTGTTGTTGTGTGCTGTCGATTCCATTCTGATTCATAGTGACCCTGTATAGGATTTCTGACAATGGATGGTGGGTTTTAACTGCCCACCTTGTGGTTACCAGTCCAGTGCTTATCCTACAGTGCCACACCAGGGCTCTGTTGTTGTTAAGTGCCGTTGATTAAGTTCTGCCTCACAGTGACCCTGCATAGGGTTTCCAAGGAGACCTTGCAGTTAGCTGTCCAGCGCTTATCCTACAGTGCCATACACCAGGGCTCTAGAGATATGGAAATGAGCAAACCATTCCCCCTGCTGGGTCTATCTGAATGCAGGAAGTCAATAAGAAATAGACAGTGTATTTAAGATATCTGTGCTATTTTCTTGATATTGAATGTTTCTACTGGTCCACTTCTATCTTAATGCCTCCATTGTCAAAGCTGAGTAAGGACAGATTGCTGGTGGAAGGAAGGACAGGTCAGGAAATTCTTTAGTTGAAGTCTTGCAGGACAGATTAACATTCTCTGGACTTGGTTTAAAGTTGACAGTCTTCATCACTCTTCTTTCTGGGATTTGAGGCATGCCAGTTTCTTGATCCAGGAGACTACGTATTTATTCTGGCTGGTAGCTTCCTCCTCCCACATCTCATTAGGGATCTATCCATCTACTTCTAACTCCTCTCGGGGTACTTCCTCACAGCTTCAAATGGACTCTTTGGGTTAGATCATGTTAGCCTCCAACAGGTGCCCTCGTAGACCTGGCCAATCTGTAATCTATAAAGAAGTTTCTCCAGATTTCTCTTTGGAAAACTCTGGGAATTCATACCATCCAAGGCATTTGCATCCTTTGGTTTGTCATTGTGCAGCAAGAGTCCCTGTGTAGTGTGTAAACTGCTAGCACTCTCTGCTGCTAACCAAAAGCTTGGAAGTTCAAGTCCACCCAGCGTCACCTTGGAAGAAAGTCCTAGCAATCTACTTCCAAAAGATCAGGCATTGGAAGCCCTACCACAGCATAGTTCTATACTGACACACATGAAATTGTGTGTTGCCATCAAATCATCACAACTGGTTAACTGTAGTGAGCGCTCTGTTTTTCAGTTATGAGTTAAACACCTGCCCAGCTTGTACCCCTAACTTCAGAGGATACGTATAAAGCTCTCTGAGCAACTAAGTTGAAAGAAATCTATCCTGAGTTGAGATAAGTTGCCTCTGTATGTCTCTCTACACTATTAAGGAAATAGGAAAATCTCCAAGGAAAACCTCCTTCCAAACCTTTCTTCTCTTCTACATTTTATACTTTAGATATGGGTGAGGTATTTAAGACTGATATTAGCTATTTGTTTGTTTGTAATTTCTACTGGATAATCGATTCAGGAGCACAGTGGCTCCGTAGAATAAGCACTAGACTGATATTAGCTAACTGTTTGGTTGTAATTTCTACTGGGTAATTGAATTGGGAGCATGGTGGCTCCATAGGATAAGCACTAGACTGCAAATCACAAGGTTGGTAGTTG
>NW_006408655.1:2160326-2161573 GCF_000296735.1 Chrysochloris asiatica
AACTGAAGAAAAAAATTCAAGCCTCAACTTTTAATATTGAAGGATTCTGTAGGCAAAATATTGAATGATGGAGAAATCATTAAAGAGGATGGAAGGATACACAGAGTCACTGTTCCTAAAATAAATGGTCAGTGTTCAGCCATTTCAAGAAGTAGCATGTCATCAAGAACTAATGGTACTGAAGGGAGACGTCCAAGCTGCACTGAAGCTTGTCGAAGCAGCAGTCAAAAAAATCAAACGATGTATTGCGTTAGTCAAATATGCTGAACAAGACCTCTTTAAAGTGTTCAAGAAGAAAGATACCGGTTTGAGGACTAAGGTGTGCCTGACCCTAGCCATTATATTTTCAATTGCCTTATATGCATGTGAAAGTTGGACAATGAATAAAGAAGACTGTAGAAGAATTGATGCCTTTGATATATTGGAGAATCATATTGAAAGTTCCATGGACTGCTTAATGGACAAAATTTTTTAAAATCTATTTTTGGAAGAAGTACAGCCAGAAAACTCTGTAGAAGCAAGGATGGTGAGATTTTCCAGTCACTGGAAAAGGACATAATGCTGGGTAAATTGAAGGATCAGCAAAAAGGAGGAAACCACCAAAGAGAGAGATTGGTACAGTGGCGACAGCAGGGTCCCAAGTATAATAAACGTTGTGAGGACGGTGCAGGAGCAAACAGTGTTTCATTCTGCTGTATATAGGGTGGCTAGGTGCAAACCGACTCAACGGCACCAAACGAAAATAACAGGGTCTACCTAAAAGAATCATTTTAACACTACATTGTAGTTATCTGTAGAATTAGAAATAAATGCAGACCATGTATCTAAAAGACTCATTTAATCAGGTATGCTTGGAAGTTGTTTTCATATATTAGTCATTTCCTAAGCTGTATGTATTACTTTAGGGAAATCATACTTGAATAAAGTTGTCCAAATGGTACAGTGGTTACATGTTAAATTGTTAACTGAAAGGTCTGGGAATGGAACCACTCCATCACTCTGCTGCCACGAAGATTGCAGCCTTGAAAATCTTTGGGAGCAGTTGTACTCTGTCTACAGGATTCCTATAAATCAGAATTGACATGATGGCTAAAGCTAAAGAGATTAAACTTTAAAATTATTCACTGATCAAAGCCTTTTATTGAAGTAATGAATGGTAGCTATACAAATGCAATACCATGAATTTAGAGATCATCTGAAGAACAGATTTGATGCATTAAACACCAAAGACTGAAGACCAGAAGAGT
>NW_006408655.1:2164758-2166299 GCF_000296735.1 Chrysochloris asiatica
AGAAATCCTGTGCAGGGTCACTATAAGTTGGAACCGACTCCGTGGTAAGGTACTTAACAACAACAATGAGTTCATTAATTATTTTCCCTTATCTAAAAATCTGTGCTCCTTGGAAATCCTATACAGGGTCGCTATGGGTCGGAATCCACTCCATGGCACTTAACAACAACAACAAAAATCTATACAATTTCCTTCCAAGCTCATTATAGCTCTTAAAAACAAAAGAAACAACAACAAAAATTTACAAAATATTTGCATTTGTAAGACTTTCCTTTCTGATTAAGCCAGGGCAGCATGATACCAGTGAAATACTACTTTCCTTTTAAGATGTACCTTTTGGACTCTCTCCTGGAAAAGCTTAAGGCTTATATACGTGATAACAGTTATGTTATTCACCTCCAGATTGCAATTCAAGATGTTCAGTTTAAATGAAAAATGTTATGATTAGAATTTAGTTCCCTTAGAAAAATGCCTTTTTCTCATGTAGTCTCCAAAATAGAGAAGATCAATCTGTGTGCTCTCACTGCTGTTTCTGTGATTAAACTTCAGGGGAAGCAGTGATAAGATATGGTGCTCACATCTTTGGAATTCACACCTATTCCTGGTTTATCACAGTTGTATTAGAATAAAACCTTCCTCAGGCAGTGTGAAAACTGCATCTAATGAGCTGATCTATACAGGTGAGTCTTGGCATGGCATATATGATCATCCAGGCCAGACAATTTAAAAGGATGATACTACTTAAAATGATATATTTGTAAGATAGATGAATAATTCTTTTTTGGAAGCATTTTTGCAAATGTTAAAAGCTAATAATTCTGCCTGCAAGTCATATACTCAAACTGTTATATCATCATTAATAAAAAGTGGTGCTTATTTGTGTCTATGCTACTGAATTTGCTCGGTTGCTTGGTAATTTAGAATAGTGTTGCAATTCATATGTTTGATAACACTAATTTACAGAATTTCGAAACTATATGGACTACATACACTACCATAACTGAAGGGTATAAATGAGAGGCAAATAAATTTCAGAATGATGAGAAAACATTTCTGGAGACTTTGGACTATATTCTCTGTGGACATTAAAGTTAATTGACACAAAATAGATCACAAAGAAGATGTTCTAAATCCTGCTTTTGTGAGTCATGACTGGGGACTTAAAATCTCATGAGTGGTCATTTAAGGTGCAACTACTGATCTCTTCCTGTCTGGAGCTAAGAAGAGTGAAGAATATCAGAGAAGATGGAAACAATTAATTCAACGAACTAATGGTTCATGTGAACCTCAGTTTTCACAACCCTGACATCAGAAGAACTTTATGGTGCCATCTACCACTACCAACCACTCAGAAAGGGATCACAGTAGAAAGTCCAGGAAAGAGTAGGAAAATAATGTGGAACAAAATTCAAAATGATAAAAATTACCAGGCTTACTGGTTGGACAGACTGGTGGAACTCAGACTATGCTGCTTAGTCACCCTGACTCACTCCCATGACTCAGTTTTCAGCTAAACAATAGACAAGTCTGTAAGGTGAGCA
>NW_006408655.1:2166614-2180977 GCF_000296735.1 Chrysochloris asiatica
CCCTAGGTAGGCAGCTCCAAGGCCACTCTTGATATAGAACTTCCAAACTGATGAGATTTGAACAGTTGTAAGACCACACAGGAGCTCTGGTAGTGTAGTGGTTACAAATCGGGCTGCTAACCTCAAGGTCAACAGCTTGAAACTACCAGCTGTTCCGCGGGTGAAAGATAAGGCTTTCTGCTCCCTTAAAGATTTATAGCCTTGGAAACCCTGTGCAGGGTCACTATGAGTCAGAACTGGCTCCATGGCACATAACAACAACAACAACAAGACCAGACATGGATTTGGAGGGCTTGAAAAATGTGTAATTGGACCTTCCTATCTCCTTGTAAAACCAATAATCTGGTTTGGCATCTGTTTGCCTAGTAATGGCCTAGTAGTAATGTCCGTTCCCTCCCAACTCACATGCATCTTCCTGGAGTTGCTATGGTGGATCCTTTGCTGGGATACTCAAGATTTAGAGGCCAGGCATTACATTTTTTTCAAGCATCTTTGTCTACCATGAAATAAAACTATTGATTGTAGTTGTTGGTAAGTGTCATTGAGTTAGTTCTGAATCAAAACACCCTTTTGTTCAACAGAACAAAACAATGCACCATCTTTCATCATCCTCAAAATTGTTTTCTCACTTGAGCCTGTTGCTGCCGCCGCTGTGTAAATACATCTCATTGGGGGTCTTCCTCTTGTTCACTGATCCTTTGCTTTACCAAGCATGATGTCATTCTCAAAGGACTGGTTCCTCCTGATAACATGTATGAAGTATGAGAGGTGAAGTCTCACCATACTGACTTCTAGGGAGCATTCTGGGTGTACTTCTTCCAAAACAGATTTGTTTGTTCTTCTGGCAGTCCATGGTACTTCTAATATTCTTCTCCAGCACCATACCTCAAATGCATTGATATTTCTATGGTCTTCCCTATATTACCTTCCAACTTTCACATGCATATGAGATAACTGAAGATAATATGGTTTGGGTCATGTGCACTTTAGTTCTCAAACTGATATCTTTGCTCTTTAAGATTTTAAGTACACCTTTTGCAGCCAATTTGCCTAATGCAATATGTAATTTTGTTTCTTGACTGCTGCTTCCATGAGTGTTAATTGTGGATCTAAGCAAGATGAAGTCCTTGACAACTTCAATCTTTTCTTCATTTATCACGATGTTGTCTATTGGTCCAGTTGTAAGGATTTTTGTTTTGTTTACATTGAGATGCAATCCCTACTGAAGGTTGTTTGATCTTCATAGGTAAGTATTTATCAGAAAGGATACAACTCTGGCACACATCTTTCCTGATTTAAAATCATTCAGTGTCCCCTTGTTCTATTCGAAAGACTGTCCCTTGGTCTATGTACAGTTTCCTCATAAACACAATTAAGTGTTCTGGAATAGCCATTCTTCCTAATGCTATCCATACTTTGGCACAATCCACACACTCAAAAGTTTTTGCATAGTTAATAAAGCACAAGTAAACATTTTTTCAGGTATTCTCTGCTTTCAGTCAAAATCCATCTGACATCAACAGTGATTTGTCTCATTTTGCATCATTACCTGAATCCGGCTTGAATTTCTGGAAGCTTCTTGTTAATAGATGACTGCAATTGGTTTTGAACGTTCTTCCCCCAAATTATACTTGAATGTGATATTTATGATTTTGTTCGATGATTTTCACATTTTGTTGGGTCATCTATCTTTAGAATGGGTGCAACTATGGATCACTTCCAATTGGTTGCCCAGGTAGCTGTCTTTCTAATTTTTTGGCATACACGGGTGAGTGACTCCAGTGCTGCATCAGTTTGTTGAAAGATTTCCATTTGTATTCCATTCGATCCTGGAGTATTGCTTTTTTTCGTCAATAACTTCAGTGCAGCTTGGACTGTAGTATCATCAGTTCTTGGTCATATGCTTCCTCTTGAACTGGTTGAACATCGGTCATTTATTTTTATGCTTTCCACATCATTCAATAATTTGGCAATGGAGTTCTTTAGTTTTTCAAGTCAAGACTTGAATTTTTTCTTCAGCTTGAGAAATGTTGAGTGTGTTCTTCCCTTTTGGATTTGTAACTCCAGGTCTTTGTACATTTTATTACAATACTTTAATTTGTCTTTTGAGGTGTTCTTTGAAATTTTTGTTCAGCTCCTTTACTTCATCATTTCTTCCATTTACTTTAGCTTCTCTGTACCCAAGAGCAAGTTTCAGAGTCCCTTCTGACATCCATTTTGGTCTTTTCTTTCATTCTTGTCTTCTTAGTGACCTATTGCCTTGTTCCTATATAATGTTCTTGATCTCATCCCACAACTCTTCTGGTCTTCAGTCATTAGGGTCTAATGCATCAAATCTGTTCTTCAAATGGTCTGTAAATTCAGGTGGGATATACTCAAGTCAGAATTTGGCTCTTGTGGACTAGTTTTAATTTTCTTCAGCTTCAGCTTGAACTTGCATATGAGCAGTTGATAGTCTGCTCCACAGTCTGCCCCTTGCCTTGTTTTGGCTGATGATATTGAGCTTTTCCACTATGTTCCCACATATGCAGTCAATTTGATTCCTGTGTTTTCCATCTGCTGTGCTCCACATGTGTAGTCACCTTTTATATTTTTGGTCTTGCAAAATGCTATCATGTGCTCTCCAGCATGATTTCTATCACCAAGGCCATATTTTCTAACTACTGATCCTTCTTCTTTATTTCCAGCTTTGACATACCAAACACCAGTAATTTTCAATGCATCTTAATTGCATGCTTTATCAGTTTCAGACTGGAGAATCTGGTAGAATTCTTAAATTACATCAAAATTGGTTTTAGCGGTTGGTGGGTAAATATGAATAATAATGGTATCAAGTGGTTTTTTTCTGGTTGTCATATGGATATGATCGTATCCTAGCCAGAATTGTATGTGAAGATAGATATTTAAGTGAACTTTTTGATGATGACATTCTCTTCAACTTATTATTCCTGGCATAGTAAACCATATGATTAATTCAGAGTGATCAATACCAGTCCATTTTAGCTCACAAATGCCTAGGATATCAATCTCTAGGCATTCCATTTCATTTTTGACAACTTCCAATTTTCCTATATTCATTCTTTGTGCATTCCATGTTCCTATTACTAATCAATATTTGCAGCTGTTTCTCCCCCTTTTGAGTTGAGCCTCATCACAAATGAAAATCCTGAAAGCTTTGCTACATTCATGCCTTTATGGTCAACTGTACTACAAGGAGACACCTCTTTCCCAGTCATATTTTTAGTGCTTTCCAACCTATTCATGTTTTCATCTTCTTATACTACACCTGACAGTGTTTCACTGCTAGTTATAAGGTTTTCAGTGGCTAAGCATTCTGAAGTAGTCCACCTCTTATTCTTTCTAGTCTTAGTCTAGAAATTCTGCTGAAAGCTGTTTATCATGGGTGACACTATTAGTATTTAAAAGACTGGTGGCATAGTTGCCAGTATCATTGCAATACAAAAGTCGGTACAGTTTGAAAAATAGGCAGGTAAGAGGTGAAAAAATACTAATTAAGTCCATTACATTTTTTGGAAATGTTCATCACACACAAAAATATATATGGTGGAGCTTCAAAAAGTTCATGGAAAAATTGAGTAAAAAGATAATAGGATTATATTTTTCAGCACTGTATCATGAATAATATAAGTATGAGCCCTTGATACAATTGCACAGAATGTGTTGGTCAATTTTTTGGTAGTTTCTTATTGCTGCGAATGATTTACTCATTTAACAAACTCAGATATTTGGTTAAACAAAACAAAACAAATCTCAAAACATGAGGGGCACTAAGCTATACCCTCCCATGGCACAGTGGATAGTTTGTATGGAATGCAAATCCTTGCACTTTCTATTTTAGAAGAAAGATCATTCGTTTACAATGCAATGCTGGCTAAGGCATTTCTGAAGAATAAACTATATTGAGAAGTATGTTGCTTAGCTATTCTTAAGGTATTACTTTAAGTTATTACTATAAAAATATAATTTACAAATTTATGCTTTTAGTTATTTCCCCCACAGACTTCTTACATTTTATTGTTCTGCTGATGTTTTCTCTGTAATGTACATATTTATTTATCTATTTTTATATCAGATTTCAGTAAACATTGATTTGATTCTGTGAAGCTATTTTTCCTCTGTTCTTTCTTTTCTAGAAAAAAAAAAATCCTCTTTTCGTTGTTGTTATTAAGTGCTGTCAAGTCGGTTCCAACTCATAGCTACCCTATCTATATAGTTTTTGAGGACAATTGGTGAGTATAAGCCACCGACTTTGCGATTCAAACAGACCTTAAGTTCGACTGTTTATTCTCCATTGCCACACCAGGTAATTTAGAAGTGACACTGCTTTTGCTTTTTAGAAATAAAGATAAAAACTTTTATTTTGTTTTAGTATTGGACATTTCCATATATGGTAACCTATAGTAAGATGGCAGGATAGAAACAAGTGAACAACTTAGAGAGATATTTAGGATATAAAATTGGCAGAATTTGTGATATCTTTCCCCTCCATCATTAGTATCAATTATGTTAACATATTTCTTTCCCATCTCAAAAATTGTCCTCTCCATTCCTTGATTTAAAGCATCTCATTTCAATTTCTTACTGTTCATTCCACTAATTTTCTTTGACTTCACTGATATCTTGAATCTACTAATTTCACCATTATTTTAATCAATCATTACATCTTTCTATGCTAACTTCTCTCCTAACTCAGCATAGATTTCATGATGCATCATTATAATCACTTTCTTTTGTAATATTACCATAATCCTTTGCCTTTCTCTTCCATATAATCACGTGGTAAAACTAAACTCGGTAAATTCAGCTTTCCAGCCTCTATATCTTCGCTAGGTAGCTGAATGTTTCTAAAGCAAATTGTACAACTCTGTTGATTGCTTTGACATCTAATTATGGGTCATAAGTCTCCAAAAGGCACTCAAAGCTACCCACCAATCCTGCCATGAGGAGGGCACCCACACACATGCATCAAATTCATCTACTATATCTATCTATCTATCCATCTATCTATCTATCTGCATATTGTTGTTGTTAGGTGTCATTGAGTTGGTTCTGACTCATAGCTACCCTGTATAAGGTTTCCAAGAAGCAGCTGGTGAGTTTGAACAACCAAATTTGTGGTTCAAACTTACCTTGAAGTCCAGTGCTTTATACTACAGCACCATACCAAGACTCTACATATCTGCATATATCTACGAATTATATTTATGTCTCTATTAAATAAATAAGTGAATAGATAGGCAAGCTCAGAGAAAACACCTACATCTCTGGCGTGTGCAACTGCATGTCTAGGGGAGAAGAAAATGAAGGTAGAGAAGCATTGGCTGAACTAAGAAAATGAATTCAGCTTTGTTCATATTGCACTTGAAGTAACTTTGTGACATCTTAGAGGAGATATCAAGTAAGTGCGTGGTGTTTGTGGTAGTCGTGTGCTGTTAAGTCAGTTCATAGCAATCCTGTATAGCATTTCTGAGTCTGTAAAACTTTATGGGAGCAGAAATCCTCATCTTTCTCCCATATTGCAACTGGTAGTTTTGAACTGCTGACCTTGTGGTTAGCAGCCCAACTCATAACCCACTACACTAAAAGGGCCCCCCCAAATTTAGTATGGATCTGAAATTCAAATGAGAGGTTTGGGTGAAAAACAACAATTTGGGAAATACTGCTGAATCTGTTGTTGTTGTTGCTGTTAGGTGGTACCGACTCATAACGACCCTATGCACAACAGAATGAAACACTGCTCAGTCCTGAGCCAACCTCACAATTGTTGCCACGCTTGGGCCCATTGATGCTGCCACTTTGCCAATCCATCTTGCTGGGGGTCTTCCTCTTTTTCTCTGACCCTCCACCTTTCCAAACATGATATCCTTCTCCAGCAACTGGTCCCTCCTGACAACATGTCTGACGTATGAGAGACGAAGTCTGGCCTTCCAAGCTTCCAAAGAGCACTCTGGCTGTACTTCATCCAACACAGGTCTATTTTTCTTTTTGCAGTCCATGGTACTTTCAATATTCTCCTCCAACCCATAACTCAAAGCATCATTTCTTCTACAGTCTTCCTTATTTACTGTCCAAGTTTTGTGTACATATGAGGTTATCGAAAATACTATGACTTGAGTCAGGTGCACCTTAGTGCTCAGACTGACATCTTTGCTCTTCAACACTTTAAAAAGGTCTTGTGCAGCAGATTTACCTAATGCAATACGTCATCTGATTTCTTGGCTGTTGCTTCCATGAGTATTCATGGTTGAGCCAAGAAAAATGAAATGTTTGACAACTTCAACCTTTTCTCCATTGATAAGAATATTGTTTATTGGTCCAATGGTGAGGATTTTTGTTTTCTTTACATTGAGAAGCAATCCATACTGAAGGCTGTGGTCTTTGATCTTCATCAGTAAGTATTTTAAGTCCTCTTCACTTTCAGCAAGCAAAGTTGTATCATCTGCATATTGCAGGTTGTTAATGAGTCTTCCTCCAAACCTGATGCCATGATTTTCTTCATAGAACCCAGCTTCTCAGGTTATTTGCTCAGCATACAGGTTGAATAGGTATGATGAAAGAATATAACCCTATTGCACACCTTTCTTAATTTTAAACCATTCAGGGTAACTGTGTTCTGTTGTAACAACTGCTTCTTAGTGTAGTGAAAGAATAGATTAGAAGTGAACTTACTGTTTCTATTTATTGTTAATTGCAATCCAGTTGGTTCTAACACATAGGGACCCTGTATGGGGTTTCTAAGGGATGATTGGTGGGTTTGAACTACCAACCTTGCTATTAGCAGTCTAGTACATATTCTACAGCATCAAGGCTGGATTGAATTTAGACAAACTGGAAGAGCTCAGGAGTCCTGGTGTGGTGCTGTTGGATAAGCACTGGACTGCAAGGTAGGTTTGAACTGCAAGACTGGCAGTTATAGGGTCACTATGAGTCGGGATGACTCAATGGCAGTTAACAATAACAACATAACATCTAAATACAATGAGGAGAAGAGGAGGCCAGAAAAGTAAAGAAGCAACCTGAATGTTGTGGTGTTAGGGAAGCCAAAGGGGAAGTTGGCTTAAGAATGGAATGAGGGGTCATCAGTGTAGAATGCTGTGGAGATTATAAAGTGTTGTAAAACTTTAAGACAAAAGCACTGCATTGTTCTTGTGTGCTGTTGAGTCATCTCTGATTCATAGCAACCTCATGTCATAGAATAGAACTGCCCCATAGGCTTTTCTTAGCTGTGTCCTTTATTGAAGCAGATATGCTGGTTGTTCTCCCATAGAGCTGCTGAGTGGATTTGAACAGCCAAAGTTTCAGTTAACAGACAAGTGCTTAACTGTTTATTCTACCAGGGCTTCTTCAATATTGTATTGTTCTTGTTCTTGTTGTGAAGTGCTGTTGAGTCAGTTCCAACCCATAGTGACCCTGTATAGGGTTTCTGAGGAGTGACTGGTGAATTTGAACTGCCATTCTTGCAGCTCAGACATACTTTGCAGTCCAACTCATTAACCCACAGTGCCACACCAGGCTCCATTATTGAAATTTAGGTAAGTATTGAGGCCATTATTGATCTTAGGTAGAGAAATATGTTCATGAGTTGTGAATGCCAAATTTAAATGAGTGGACAATTTGGAGATAAGGGAATGGAGACATATGCAGAAATTTTTTTTTCAAGAAGTGATTAACATAGAAGGGAAGGACCATACTTGGAAAAGGAAAGGGATTGAGTGAAATTTTTATTTGTTTGCTTCCTAGTTTCTAGACTGAGTATTCCCTGCTAGCATTAACTAATCTGCAAAAAGAGAAGTGATCTGTAGCACGGGAAAAGGGAATTTTAAACTAAGAATATGGCATGTTGTATTCAACACCACTGGTGCTGTAGGATAAGCCCTGGATTGCTAACCATAAGGTTGACAGTTCAAACTCAGCAGTTGCTCCAAGGGAGAAAGATGAAGCTGGTTGTTCCAATACAGATTTACATCTCTAAAACCCTAATAAGGTCGCTATGAATTGGAATCAACTCAATGGCAGTGGGTTTATTTTGATTTTTGGTGTATTGGAGAAAGCGAGAGAACCTGAATTCAGAGAGAATTTCAGGTTTTTTGTGTTTCTCTTGGATAAAAGGAATACCTATTGGAATCGTAGTACTTCTTTATTTTGACTTCTTTAACTACTAACTGACTCTCCCTAGCATCTCCTGTAGAAATTAATCAATTTAAGAAGAAATCCCCACCATTAAGTCAATACAAGCTGATACCGATCATGTAGTACAGAGTAGTTGCCCCAAAGGTTTTCTGAGATCGTAGTCTTTATGGAAGCAGACTGCTTCATCTTTCATATTCAGAGAGGCTGGTGGGTTGGAACCACTAACCTTTTGATTAGAAGACCAATGCTTAACCTGCTGCACCAGCAGGGCACCCTAATTGATGTGGAGTTTGGTTTATTCCAGTTCTGTGAAACTTGTTTAGATGAATTGAACTAATGGAGTCTCGAGACAGCCAACACCTTAGATAGACTGTGGAGCTAAGTGTCTTCCTTTAGCTATCACAGGTTCAAATTGGTGAGCCTGTTTCTGTAGTTCATCTTTTATGTAGAAGAATAAAAATAATCTTGCTGTTTGTCCAGCCCATCGTGTTCTGCACACCATGTTTCACATGTTTTTAATCCTTTCCATGACTTTGCATGAAAGCTATTATTGGCATTGTCTTATAGGTGGAAGAACTGAGCCACAGATTATTGCTTTTGCTTTAAATTTATTATAGAATTATTAAAACATATACAAGAATAAAGAAAATAATATAAATAAACCTTTTGTATATACCACCCTCAACCCACTGCTGTTGAGTTGATTCTGACTTAACAGCAACTCTGAAAGACAAACTAGAACTGTCCTGTAGGGTTTCCAAGGCTGCAAACCTTTATGGAAGCAGACTGCTACATTTTCTTGTCACAAGTGATGGGTGAGTTTGAACCTCTGATGTTTTGGTTAGCTGATAAGCTCTTAAACTACTGTGCCACCAAACAAGCAAACATAAAAACAACCGATTGCCATCATTCTGATTCAGAGTGACTCTCTGTAGGATTTACAAGGCTGTAACTCTTTATGGGAGTAGAAAGTTTCATCTTTCTCCACAGAGCTACTGTTGGATTTGAACTGCCAACCTTGTGGATAGCAGTCCAGTGCTTACCTTACAGCACCACCAAGGCATCTTGACTGTGCCATCTATCACACAGATGTAATAATAACTTATATTCACCAATCTTGTTTCTTTGATAGTCTCCTGTACTTCAGACACATACCTTTATTTTCAATTGTTGTTGTTTAGTGCCATTGAGTTGATGCTGACTCCCAGCAACCCTATATAACAGGGAGAATCTCAGTATTTTGCCCAACACCATACAGCTAGCAGCCGAATCAACTGTCTCCTTTAGGTTAAACAATGAGCCAATGCTGGTACAAACCAAGAAGTATATGGTAGGCATTGTTCTAAAAGAATTAATTCAGCTGATAATTACAGTACAGAGCCCTGTTGTTGCAGCGGCTAAGTGCTTGGCTGCTAAACAAAAGATCCGCAGGCTGAACCCATTAGTAGCTCCTAGACAGAAAATACCTGACTATCTAACTGGTCTTGTACAGATTGAAAAGTAAACAAATAAAACAAACCAAACCCACTGTCCTAGAGTTTATTGTGACTTATTTGTAGCTCTGACTCATGTGGACCCTATTTAGAGTTTCTGAGAAGCAGCTGGTAGATTTAAACTGCCAACCTTGTCATTCACAGTCCAGTACTGATCCTACAGTGCCATGCTAGGACTCATAATGACCCTATAAAACAAACAAACAAACTCCACGAACAAATCCACTGCCCCTGACTCAATTCCAACTTACAGTGACCCTATGTAGTGTTTCTGAGACTGTGAATCTTTAAGGGAGCAGACAGCCTCACCTTTGTCCCAAGGACTGGCTACCCATCTTCTGGTTAGCAGTGCAATGTTTAGCACACAGTACCCCTGGGATTCTTTTACAAACCCCAAACCAGATCTGCTGCTATTGAATCCATTCTGACTTATAGCTAGCTACCTGCATAGTATTTCTGAGACTGTAAATTATTGTGAAAGCAAAAAGACCCATCTTTCTCTGGAAGAGCTGTAGGTGGATTTATTACAGGGAGTGCTAGTGGCAAATCTGCCCTGCAAGGGAAGACTTTGCTTTTCACTGATGAAGAATAATCAGAAGAGGCAGTTTCCATATGAACAAAGCTTTATTAGAGGAAAGAGACTAGCAAGTGGAGATGGGAGGGCTTAATGCAACACTTAACCCCTGACTCATTGAACCAAAGATTTCCTGGGGATTAAAAACGCTTTAGGTATGGAAAAAAAATATCGTATTTATTCATAGGGGTGCTTGGTTTGTTGTTAAATGCAGTTGAGGTGGTTCTAATTCATAGCAACCAGGGTTTCCCAGGAGCAGCTGGTGAGTTTGAGCTTCCGAACTTTCAGTTCAAACTGACTTTTCGGTCCAGTGCATTATCTTGCAGTACCACACCTGGACTCCATGTATAGGAAGAGGAGGGGTTTTCTGGGAAGTGGTCTGCTTAGGAGGACCCATCCTAATTGGGTGTGCATGCAGCATTCCGACCTTATACACAATAGAAGGAAACACTGCCTGGCCCTACGCCATCTCCACAATCATTGTTAAGCTTGAGCCCACTGCAACTGTCACTGTATCAGTCCATCTTGTTGTGGGTCTTCCTCTTTTTCTCTGACCTTCTAATTTACCTACAATGATATCCTTCTTCAGAGACTGGTCCCTCTTGACAGTATGTCTGAAATATGAGAGACAAAATCTTGCATTCTGGTTGTATTTCTTTCAACACAGAACTGTTTGTTCTAGCAGTCTATGGTACTTTCAATATTCTCCTCCAACATTGTAATTCAAATGCATCAATTCTATGGTCTTCCTTATTCACTGTCTAATTTTCACATGTGTATGAGTACTAGTGTGACCCGACTCGATGGCACTTAACAACAACAATGAGTACTAGTGTGGTGCTGCAAGTTAATGCACTAGACTACAAAGACAGTTTGAATTGTAAGGTAGGTGGTTCAAACCCACCAGCTGCTCCTTGGAAATCCTATATAGGGTTGCTATGGGTAAGAACCAACTCAATGACACTTAACAACAACAACATGATTTGACTGAAAATACCATGGCTTGGGTCAGGTGCACTTTAGTCCTCAAACTGACATCTTTGCTCTTAAATACTTCAGAAGTCTTGTGCAGCAGATTTGCCTAATGCATGATTTCTTGACTGCTGCTTCGTGAGTGTTGATAGATCCAAGCAAAATGAAGTAGTTGACAACTTCAATCTTTTCTCCATTTATCATGATGTTATTTATTGATCCAGTGCTGAGGATTTTTGTTTCCTTCACATTGAGGTGTAACACCATGTCTTTGATCTTCATCAGTATACATTTTATGTCCTCCTCGTTTTCATCAAACAAGGCTGTATCATCTGCTTATTGTAGGTTGTTAATGAGTCTACCTCCAATCCTGATCCCCTGTTCGTCTTCATAAAATCCAGATTCTTGGATAAGTTGCTCAGCAGTTTGAATAAGTGAGGTGAAAGAATACAACCCTGGCACACATCTATCCTGATTTAAAATCATTTAGTGTCCCCTTGTTCTATTTGAACAACTGTCTCTCTCTCTCTCTCTCTCTTTTTTTTTTAAGGTTTTTATTGTGTGAGGGTTAGTTTACATGGGAGAGCACTGGTTTTACACTCATCATTTCATTGCAATGATTACAGTCTCCTCTGTGCATCATCATTCGACAGTATTTGCTTCTATTCCCTCTGGGTTTTCTTCCTTCCCCCCACCCCGCTTGGATATACACAAAAATACTTAGGAATATAGTATCATTTATACAACCAACCAAAGGGCACATTCTGAAAGTCTGCCTTCTCGCTGAAAGCACACAGACTTTCTCTTTCCATTAGTGTAGAGTCCTCAGCTGCTCAATTTCTCCCTGTCTTCATCTCTGCCTCCATCTCTGGTGTCACTGCTTCTCTGGATAGGGTCCCCCATTCCTCTAGTGCTCTTCTCCCTAGATGGTCCTAGGGTCCTCTGTTTCTGGACTATAAGATTAACTATTTCCTCCTTTTTGTTACAGAACTTGTACCTTTACATTGTGACAGTCGCAATTAGTCATGATAACAATTACTCACTATTGAATGATAAGAATCTTACCCCCAGACCCATCTAGACAAAATGAAAACTATTCACTGGAGATTCTACCTTCCCTGCACAATCTGAAACTAAAAAGCCTCTTGAAAACTTGTAAGCCGGTCACTTAGTGCCTTTATAGTCTTCCCAATTTTAGGTAACCAATGTCTAAAGTTGCCTGTCCCTATCAACCCTGTATACAGAAGAGGATAGGATTGATACTTGATGCGATGACTTCTTCCCTCTCAGTTGGTATTTTCAACGACTACATGCATAAGAGTAGGTCAAGTTCATCAAATTGTAGCAATTTACCCTTGTGTCTTTATCAAAAACTTTTTTTTTATCATCCTGTAGTCGAATTCTGATCTTCAAAACATCAAAGGTAGGTCGGATGGGTACTATCTGCAAGTTTGAGCATTCTTGTGCATCTCCCCTCATTTCCTATCAGCTGGACACTTTCACTGTTAGCTCTAACCCTTCATAGCTATGTCCTCATCTATGGGCTCAGGAGTCCGCGGTCACTCCGGACCAACTAGCCATTCTTCTTCTTTCTCTCATCTCCAGGTTGACTGGAGTCTATGGATTGTGGTTGAACTCAGCCCATTTCTTCATTGCTTCTTTCCCCCCTCTTCCACTCACCAGCAGACCCACGTGGTTGCCAGTAAGTTTACATGCTTGCTCAAGTTGTGGGCAAGTTCTAGAACCCCTTTTAGGTATTCCAATCAGTTATAGGTTGAAGACAGGCTTACAAGCTTTCTGTAATCATGTTTCTCGACACTCTTTTCTATCCCTCTCAAGTGTCTGTTTTACAATAGTAGGCATGGGAAATAAATATTCATAAGACAGTCAAGCATCTTAACATTATTTCCCCTCTTTTACCCATTCAGACTATGCGTCAATCCCTGTATCACAGAGCTCTGTTGTTCTGAGATTGAATATACATCATTATTTACCTCTGTTCCATTTAGCCCATGCAAACTTGCCTCAGTGTTACCTTATCTACCTTATTCTTCCATCCCCCTTATCCTTCTTGTATATTGCCCTCCCCAACACCCAAACTATGATGTGTCTGTCACTTACTCTGTGCTCTACCGTCCCCTCCCTCTCCACCCTGGTAACCAACAAAAAAAGAATTTTTCTTTTTTCTTTTAGTATGGGTATCTCTTCTTAAGCTTTTATGATAATGGTCTTATGTAATATTTGTCCTTTTGTGACTGACTAATTTCACTCAGCATAATGTCCTCAAGGTTCATTCATGTTATGCAGGGGCTTGCAGCTTCCTTGTTATTCTTCAAGGTAGCATAATATTTCATTGTTTGTATGTAACAGTTTGTTTATACATTCTTCCGTTGATGGGAACTTAGGCTGTCGCCGTTTTTTTGCTATTGTGAATAGTGCTTTGGTAAACATTGATGTGCATATATCTACTTGTGTTATGGCTCGTATTTCTTGTGGATATATACCAAGTAGGGGAATTGCTGGATCATAAGGTATTTCTATTTCCAACGTTCTGAGGAAGTGCCATACTGTTTTCTAGAGCGGTTGGACCACTTTGCATTCCCACCAGCAATGTAGGATGGTCCCAGTCTCAACATAGCCTTGCCAGCATTTATTGTCCTCTGCCTTTTTGAACTTCGCTGTTATTGCTGGTGTGAGATGATATCTCATTATTGTTTTGCTTTACATCTCTCTAATGGCTAGTCATTGTGAACATTTCTTCATATGTTTGTTGGCTACCTGAATCTCTTCCTTGTGAAGTGTCTGCTCATGTTCTGTGCCCATTTTTTAAACTGGATTATTTGTCTTTTTCTTGTAGAAGTGTTGTAGTTTCCTATAGATTTTAAAAATGAGTCCCTTGTGTGATATGTCACTGCAAAAGATTTTTTCGGATTCTGTGGGCTCCATTTTTACTCTTTTGGTGAAATCTTTTGATGGACGTACGTTTCTAATTTTCACTATGTCCCAATCATCGATTTTGTCTTCTTTTGTTTGTGCAATTCTTGCAATGTTTGGTAGTCTGTGTGTGTCCTGTATTAGAGCCCTTAAATTTGTTGCTATTTTTTTATTGTTGATCTTTATAATTTGGGGATTCACGTTTAGGTTCTTAATCCATATAGAGTTGGGTTTTTTAT
>NW_006408655.1:2182742-2185348 GCF_000296735.1 Chrysochloris asiatica
AAGGTTGTGGATGGGGCCCAGGAGTCCACCTAAGGTCCTACACACTACAAATGCTCTGCAGGAAACAGACTTCACTGGGCAAATTCTAGGACCCCTTTTAGGTATCCTCCATAGCATTTTAAAAGACTGATTTTTCAGAAGTAGATTACCAGGACTTACTTCTGAGGTGCTTCTCGGTGGATCTGAGCTCTTAGCATTTTGGTCAAGGGCCGAGTTTATTAACTATTTGCATTATCCAGGAATTTCATCAGTCTGTATGGACATCCAGGTCAAAAAGAAAATAGAGGAAACTCTAAAGTTAAAAGCTACCTCTAGCTGCTTGTCTGTAAGAGGCTGCTAACCAAATGATGTGTACAATTGAGTGTGCTAGTATAAGCTGGCAGGGTCAACCAGTGAAAACACTTTGGAGGAATAAAATTGAAGATTTTTAAACTGCCAGCAAGATACTGTTTCAGGGCTCCTGAATTCAAATGAACTAGTCTTTATCTAGAGGATGTTCACCTTATCAGCATGTTATTTTAAATTAAATGATATCTCAGTTATTAAAAAGTATTGCTCTTTTATCTGGGGTCAAGAAAAGTAGAAAAACGTGCATCCATGAATACGACTTGCCTCTTGTTTTTTTGTTTCTTTGTTCCTTATGAATATTCAAATATCACGTGGAGGAGTCCATTCAGAAGAATTGCCTAGGTGGTTAATAATGATTTCTATCTTGGCTTTAGGGAATAAAATGTCAGCTTTGTTACTCAACAATTCAAAGGCAAATGGATAGGGATTGGAACTTATAGCCACAAAGCTGGGATGTAGAGGAAAAGGAAAAAAGGATGGAAGAAAAATTAAATAAGTAGACAGTAATCTAAAATCTTTGTATGACCAAAGATGTTAAGAATCATATTGAATCAGACATTGGTTATGTGGAATTTTCCTGTTATAAATGAAGTTCCTTCACATGATTAGTTGATGGCAGCATTTGTATCTCCAGGTTTTCTTTTTTCTTGCCTGGAAACTTGTTAGAAACCAAAGAAAGTTCTCTATTCAAGCCCTAAGAGTTGAGAATTGAATGGTGGTTCGCTCCGTTGATGTTCTCAGCACACCGAGAAGTCAGGTTGTTTTTGAAGAATAGACTGTTTTGGGAAAATATTGTTGTTGTTAAGTGACACTGAATCAGTTTCAACTCTTAGTGACCCTGTATAGGGTTTCTCAGGAGTTGCTGGAGAGTTTGAATGGCCAACCTTGCAGTTTAAACTGACCTTGCAGTTCAGTGCTTATCCTACAGCATGACACCAGGAAAAGATTGTCCTCTAAATTGCTTCTAACTTTACTCTGTAAAGTTCTATAGAAAGTTAAATTTTCTAGATGTTTGGTAAACTGCTAGCTACCTACTGTTTGGCAACTGAGCCCATTTAGTTATTCATCAAAACAAAGTTTCACAGTCCCACTCACCTTGCAAATTCTCATAAAATCTTTGATGGAAATAGACGGTTAGTTCTCATCAGGTTCATTTTGCTACTAAAAAAAAATAAATAAATAAAACCAGAAAGAAGGAAAACAGCCTCTGTCACAACGATTCATTCGAGGCAACCACCCATATCCCAATTCATCTAAAGTTCATTAAGTTCCTATTCCCCCAAATGCCAAGTTCCAATAACATTGTAATACAAAGAAGTCAAGAAAATCATTTATCCCAACAATTGACACGCTTGTAAATGCCTTGCTGGGCTTGTGATGTACATGGCTGTGTTGAGCTTATTATTATATTTGACAAGTTTATGCATTAACTTTGGGCAATAGGAATTTTACACAACAGAGAGCAGACTCGTTGGCGTATATATTGCATAGCCAAACATTTGAATTGTATTTCTTTTTGCATTGTTTCAAGGTTTGAAGCCACTGAATTAAAGAATGTCTGACTCCTTTTTTTTTTTTTTAATATCAGAATTTAATTTAACGAACAATTGTAAATTCTGCTCTTTACTTTGTATGGTTCTTAAAATTATTTTTGAAGGGCTAGTATCCTGCATCCTTACATGGCTAATGCAAATCAGAAGCAAACATAGTTTATATTAATATTTTATTTCACTATATGTACAGTTGTTAAAGAGCATGACAGTTAAGCAAGATAAATTTGACTTTGAGAGTGAAAATAAAATATTAGTGAGAGTTCATTAACCTCCATACACATTTTAATAAATAAGTACAAATAAAATATACATTTTATATTTGAGTTAATATCAAGTTTGAAAGAGAGCTACTTGCTGAATTTGCATCCATTTTAGAAATGTTGGAATCAGAAGAGTTTTTCATGTTGAAGACTTTTTGTGAAGTTGTTCAGTAGAATATGTTTTGGAGAGAATTAACTTTAAATTTTGGACACTGAAT
Organism: Chrysochloris asiatica; assembly: GCF_000296735.1. NCBI lineage: Eukaryota > Metazoa > Chordata > Mammalia > Afrosoricida > Chrysochloridae > Chrysochloris > Chrysochloris asiatica. The sequence goes on from NW_006408655.1 coordinate 2,185,122, forward strand.
GGGATTTTGACTGAGAGAATTATAACTATTGATTTGTTTTCTGTGGGATAAAAGTATTACCCTAGACTCCAGGAAGGGAACACAGACATTGCCACTATGACCTAATTATATATATATATGTTGTTGTTGTTGTTAAGTGCCGTCGAGTCGGGTCCGACCCATAGCGACCCTGTACAGGGTTTCCGAGGGTGTAAATCCTTACGGGAGTAGAAAGCCTCATCTTTCTC
>NW_006408655.1:2185612-2186460 GCF_000296735.1 Chrysochloris asiatica
TACCATCAGTTAACAGTAGTTCTCTCTATTCTCTTCAGCTTTTTATAAAAAAAACAACGCTCAGGAATATATAATTTACACCTCCAAAGGGCACATTCTTCAAGCCTTCCTCCTGGCCACCACCTCTTTGTCCCTCTCTTCACATGAATCTACAGTCCTCAGCTGCTCAGTCTCTCCAGATCCCCATCTCTGCCTCCATTTCTGGTGTCGCTGCTTCTCTGGATAAGGTGTTGCATTCTGCTTGTGCTCTTCTCCCTTGATAGTCCTAGGGTCCTCTGTTTCTGGACCCTGTTTTTGTTACTAAACTTCTACCTTTACAATCATGATAGTGGCAATTAGTCATGATAACAATTATTCACTATTGAATCATAAAAATCTTATCCCTATCTCTTTTAACCAGACCCATCTAGAAAAGATGAAAACTTTTCAATGCTCTTTCTCCCCTCCCCCCTCTAATACTCTTAAACTAAACTCCTTCTTGAAACCTTGTAAGCCAGTCACGTCATGTCTTTATCGCACCCTCATTTTAGGTAGCCAGTGTCTAAGTTGCCCGTTCCTATCTACCCTGTGTACAGAGGGAAGAGCATACATACCTGATACGAAGATTCCTTCCATCTCTTTTGGTATTTAGAGTTACTGCCTCCATGAGCATAGATCAAGTTCATCAAATTGTAACAATTTACCTTTGTTTCTTTTATCCAAAAAAAAAGTTGTTGTTTTGTAATTTTTCTCTAGCCAAGTTCTGATTATCAAGCCATAAGGCTAGGTCAAATGGGTACTGTCTGCAAGTCAGGTGTTCTTGTACATCTCCCCTCACTTCATATCAACTGGATGCTTCACTCTTTCAG
>NW_006408655.1:2187807-2189384 GCF_000296735.1 Chrysochloris asiatica
TTTTTTTTTCTTTCAGGGTTTTATATATGTCTCCCCATTGCCTTCAGGCCTGCATGGTTTCCATTGAGAGATCTGAGCTTAATCTGATTTTCTTGCCTTTGTATGTTATACTTCTCTTTTCCCAAGCTGCTTTCAGGATTCTGTCCTTATCTTTGATTTTGAAGAGCTTGGTTATTATATGTCTTTGGTGATTGTCTTTTAGGGTCTGTCCTTCCTGGGGTTCATTGAGCTTCTTGAATGCTTATCTTTTTACTTTTCAGGATGTTAGGAAAATTTTCTTTCAGAAGCTCTTCAACTATCTCCTCTGTGGACTTGTGGGATTCTTCCTGTTCTGGAAAGCCAATAATTTTTGTTATTTCTCTTCATGTTGTCCAACATGAATCTTAGGCCTCTTTAGATTTTTTTACCCTTTTTTGTGCTTGTTGTTCTATCTTAGTAGTGTTTAGAGATTTATCGTCTAGCGTACTAGTTCTGGCTTCTATCTCTTCAATTTTACGCCTTTGCCCTTTCAGTGTACTGTCCATTTCTGATATTCAATTATTAATTGTTTGGACCTCTTTCTGTAGATTTTGAATTGTTTCCAATGCTGTCTCTATCTTATTTGATTGTTCCTGTAGTGCTTTCCTGACTTCTTCCTTATTTTTCTCAACTCCATTGTATAGGGTTTTGATACATTTTATAATAATTTTTCTGAATTCCTTCTCAGGCATTTCCAATGTCTGCCCATCTTCCAGTATGGAGTGTAAGACTACTTTCATCTCATTTGCCTCAGTCACTTTATCTGGTTCCTGGACATGTGCTGATATGATCATCTGTGTCTGTTTTCTGGGACTATTCAGAAGTTATCTGTGACCTTAATACTTAGATGGGTGTGTATTTTGGTATTTTTTATGCTTTCTGATTGCCTCCAGGTAGATGTGATCAAGAGATGGGGTTTCCTTTTCACTTGTCTTCCTGAGAAATTTCAAGATACCACTGTTTGTCATTGTGACTTAACTCAGGATTCAATTTTTTGGCCTATTTCCTTTTTAGTCTGCCTGTCCCACTCCACAATCCCCATTCAGGCCTTTTTCCCAGTGATACACAGTTTAGGGCCAGCTGTAGCCATTTTGCACTGCCGTTTGGTTTTAAGTAGAAGCTGTCACTTTTAATTTCGAGGAGATCTGTGAGCATTCATAGTAGAAGCCTCTGAGGTGGGGGTGGGGTGTCCACTCATTCAGGCACCCTCCTCTAATCACCTTAATGGAGGTGCACAGACAGAATGAGACCAATGAACAGATAGATATAAAAGAGAAAAGAATGTCCACACCTTTATCTCCGCAGTTCTGTCAGGGTCCGTGGCTGCTCTGATTCTTCCCCTGCTTGGTCTTTCCCAAAATGGTGGCTCTGGGAGCAGCTGAGCATCTTGGTTTAGAAAGCAAGGATTTCGTGCTTCTGCTACAAATTCCCCTAGCCATAAGCCTTCAAACCTTCTAAATATTCCTTTATATGTGGTTCAGAGTTCTGGCACCATCCCCTAAGCCTGCTTGGTCCAGTATTCTGTGTTGTTGCTGATGGAGCTCCTCATTGCACTTGTA
>NW_006408655.1:2192827-2209140 GCF_000296735.1 Chrysochloris asiatica
TCATCGGGACCAGGTCACGTGGGTACCATCTGCAAGTGTGGGTGTTCTTGTGCGTATGCCCTCTCTTCCTATCAGCTGGTAGCTTCACTCTCCACTAGTCCTCTGTGGCCACGCCGCTGACTCTGGGCCCAGGAATCCCCAGGTCTCCCCACACTGCTGGCCAACCAGGTCTCCATCTGGGTCTACAGAAGCCCACCGAACATTGTAGGGCTTCTTATTCAGCTTTATCATGCATGTGGGGAGACAGAAAATATCATGACCTATGCAATGTGTGCCTTAGGTCTCTGTGTGACATATTTGCTTTTTAGACTTTAAGGAAATCTTTTGCAGCAGGTTTGCCCAATTCAGTATGTTGCTTGATTTCTTGACTGTTGCTTCCATGGATGTTGATTTTGGATACGAGAAGAATTACATCCTTCCCAACTTAAATCTTTCCTCCATTTATCATGATGTTGCTTATTGGTACAGCTGTGAGGATTATTATTATTTTTTCTTTATGTTGAAATATAGTCCACACTTAAGGTTGTATTCTTTAGTTTTCATCAGTAAGTGCTTCAATTCCTCTTCCTTTTCAGTACACAAAGTTGTACCATTACATATTGCAGGTTGTTAATGGAGCTTCCTCTAATCTTGATGCTGCATTCTTCACATGGTCCAGATTCTGTGATTATTTGCTCAGCATACAGACTGAATAAGTATGGTGAAAGGGTACAACCCAGGCACGCACCATGCCTGATTTAAAACCATGCAATATCCCTTTGCTCAGTTGAACAACTACCTCTTGGTCTACAGATTTCACATGAACACAGTTAAATGTTCTGGAATTCCCATTCTTTACATTTTTTTTTGCAATATAATTTTTTCTGATCCTCATAGTCAATACCTTTGCATAGTCAATAAAACACATGTAAGCATCGTTCTGATATTCTCTGCTTTCAGTTAAGGTTTATCTGACACCAGCTATGGTATCACTTGTTCCACATCCTCTTGTAATAAATCCAGTTTGAATTTTTGGAAATTCCCTGTTGAGGTCAGAAATTGTTGTTGTTGTTGTTAAGTGCCATTAAGTAGGTTCTGACACATAGCCACCTTGTATAGGGTTTCCAAAGAGCAGTTGGTGAGCATGAACCGCCGACCTTACAGTTGAAACAAGCTTGCAGTCCAAGGCATTAACCTACAAGGGCATGAGGTCAAAGGTCAGGGACTGTTTATTATTCACAGCATGAACAGTAGACAGAATACCAATAGTTTTACACTACTTTTACATGTCATAATTCTAAGGGAGTGATGTGAACAGACCCAGAAGACACCAGCACATACATTAGGGGAGAAGAACTCTAAGCTTAGAAAAGCTAAATCTTCTATTACAGGCAATAAGCATGCCTGACCTTTGTTCCAGAGAAAACATTGTTTTATTACTTGGTACAGGCAGCGTGTCTGCCCTTGCTCTAGAAGAAGACGCTATATCTTCCAAGGAAATAAACCTTACATGACTAATGCAAATCAGAAGAAAGCATAGTAGAATATTTGCTCCAGAGATAGAAATTATCTCTATCTTCCAAGACTTTTTAAAAAAATACAGACATCTTTGAAAAGATATTCTAAAACAAAGAGTGGTCGCTATATTGCTTACAAGGCTTTCAAAAGTGTAGCAGACACAAGTAGAATTGTCTTCCAATAATTGTTATGAATAAGTACTGGATCACAGTCGGCAAGATCTAAATTCGCAAGGATTTAGAGCCTCAGAATCCCTATATGGGCTAAGACTAGGAAATGATTCCATGACCTTTAACAACAACACAATTGATATGAGGAGATTTTTTTCTCATCAAAAGCACCTACAATGAGATTGCTCTATTCTCCTGAAAATGTGATAATTTTTATAAAATGTTACAATGACAATTTATTTAAATGGCGATGAAGAGATTCCGTAGTAGAGTAATAACTTAGTGCTAGGCAAGCCATGGTATTTTAAATAGCCTCATATGGATGCAAAAGCTGGACAGTGAATAAGGAAGATCGTAGAAGAATTGATGCCTTTGAGTTGTGGTGTTGGAGGAGAATACTGAAAATGTCATGGACTGCCAAAAGAACCAATAGATCTGTTTTGGAAGAAGTGCAACCAGAGTGCTCCTTGGAGGCCAAGATGGCCAAGCTTCGTCTCTCATACTTTGGACACATTGTCAGGAGAAAACAGTCGCTGGAGAAGGATGTCATGCTGGGTAAGGTGGAGGATCAGAGACAAAAAGGAAGACCCCAAAGAGATGGCTCAGCCAGGTGACATCATTGATGGCGTCAAGTTTGGCGGCTGTAGTGAGTTTGGCCCAGGATCGGACATTGTATTGTTCTGCTGTGCATGGGGTTGCTATGAGTCGGTTCCAACTCGATGGCACCTGACATGCACTCCAGTGGGTATGTCGTGTTTTTATAAATGGTATTGTGTGTTAGGTAAAGTAGTAGCTTTAGAGACTTAGTTGACATTTATTTTTATTTGGGTTGTTTCTTCACTTGTGAGCAAATAGAAACAGCTTGCAAAGATGCTTTCTTATTTAATTCCATTTAATCTTCACAAAACCAAATCAGAACACATTAGAGAAGTTTAGTAGCATGCCCATTGTCAAAGTGCAGATAGACAAGAGAATCATAATTCAAATCCAGGTCTACTTGACTCCCAAACCTGAATTATTAATAAGTCAGTATGAGTTGGAATTGGCTCAGTGGCAGGGGGTATGTTATTACAAATACGTGAATTGTAAATAAATGGTGTTTTACATCTAGTAGTCAGAATTTAAGATTCCTTGGGTGGTACAAATGATTAAGTGTCCAACTAGTAGACAAAAGGTTGGCAATTTGAACCCACTCAGAGACACCTGCTTTGGAAAGGTCGCAGCCTTGACAACTCTGTGGAGCTCTTCTGCCCTGCACATGAGTTTGCTATGAGTTGAAATAGACTCAATAGCAACTGACAACAACAACAATGCTCAGAATTTAATTTGACAACAAGAAAATTTGTTTGAACAGATACCTAAACAGTATTCTGAATTATCATTAAGATAAAAACAAGGACACCATTATTTTGGGATCAGAGAAATCCCAGAAAACAGACATCTGCCATTGCTGTTATGGAAGTTGTTTTTAGAGAGAAATCTGACATGAAAAAGGAGTTGTCATCCACACAGACCTGGACATTGTCTATTTGTTGCTGAGGTGGCTTGGCTAGAACATAAGTTTGCACTATGGTTTTGATTTATAGATCCATTTGATTCACATCTGCCAAAACACTGGAGAGAAGGAATTATTTATTTTCTTTTGCTTGTCATAAGAACAGAAAGTTTCCTGTACAGTGTGCGTGGTTTGGAAGGAAGTCTTGAGCAGGGTTCCAGTTATTATGGTTGAGTATACAAAACAGATTAACAATCCATTTACCTTTTCCAGTATTTGTGACCTTAGTTTTTGTAGGTTTGTCTAACCTCTCCTACTTGGAATTTTATTGTTTGTTTTATTTTACATTTGCAAATGTAAAATGAGTGTTAAGGAGATGGAATCACTCAATGAAATACTAGTTATATAGGGTCCTTCTCAGAGTCCTGTTGTAGATAAACACTGGACTTCTAACTTCAAGTTCAGCATGATAAACCCACCAGCTGCTCCTCTGAAACCCTATTCAGAGTTGCTTTGAGTAGGACCTTACTCACTTAACACCAACACCAACAAATTCTAGTTAAATGTAAGGCTGAAACGGAAATATTAAGTGATAGTTTCTGGGATAGCAGGTGGATATTTCTAGTTTAAATTTATTTTCCATAGCTTCTCCAGCTGCACTCAATCAGAGCCTATCATATGGCATATTTATTTTACTAACCTTTAAATAATTTCATTTGGTCAACTAATTATTTTGTTATTTTTGGAGTTTTTTTCTGTTCTGTCTCCCCCTTCCCCCCATGTAATATTGTAATTTATTGTACTGTCCAGATGTTTGGATAGAGTCTTGTTGCCAATAATTAATAAATACTACTTATTACTTAAGGTTTAGGGAAGGAACTGTGATCTCCAATTAAATGTTAAAGACAGCCTTCCACTACAATGTGAGGGCTCCCCCCTTCCACCCTCCGATTATCACTGGAGTTATCTTTTGAAGAATACCAATTAAGTGCAAATCTGCCATAGAAAATAAATGCCTTTCAAGCACAGGCTGTGGGCATAGGGGCACAGGCTGTTGGCAAGGCATCAAAGTAGAAGGCTGGAGGCTTGCATTTCAATCCTGATGCCTCTCATCATTAAATACTTAATCTGGGGCAAACCCCTTAACCTTTTGGTGTCTTTCTTTTTATTTATAATGAGAGTACTTGAACATCTTTACAACTGATATATGCATGCAAAATCCTTTTTAAAAACTTGTTACTTATGTTAAACTTTTGTGTGATGTTTAAGGATTTATTAAGTTATTTTAAAAACCCTCTGGTGCAATCTCTACTGCTGTATAAAAATCTACCCTAAAATATAGTGGCTGGAAGTAACTGCAGTCATTTTCTTTTTCTCATGAGCCTTCAATCTGGGCAGAGTTTGTCGGAGACGACAGCTCATCTTTCTTGGGTATCAGCAGCTTCACTGGAGGCAGTGGATCCATTGTCAAGATGGTGCACTCTTAAGTTGGTGCTGGATAGTGCCTGGGAGCTCAGTCAGTCCTGAGGCCTGCAGTTTGGAGTTTTCCATGGGCTGTTTGTACTTACGCACAGCATGGTGATTGCATTCTGGGAGAGGGGAGCTAAAAACACAGGGAATGGAATTTGTCAATTTCTTAAGGCTGGGCTTGATACACAGGCACAATGTTACTTTTTCTGTATTGTTTTTTTAGTTTCACAGAATCCTGCCTCAAGAGAATAGAACACAGATATCATCTCTTAATGGGAAAACCTATTGCCATCAATGGACTCTGATTTATGGTAACCCAGGTGTGTCAGAGTAGGACTCTGTAGGATTTCAGTGGCTAGATTATTGGCAGTAAATCACCAGGTGTTTCTTCTGAGGCACCTCTGATGGATTTGAACTTCCAGTCTTTCAGTGAGCAGTTAAGCGTGTTAACCTTTTGCGTCACCCGGGGATTTCTCTTAATGAGAAAAGTGTAATTAATTTTGGAGGGAAAAAAGAAAGTTTTCTATTCAGTTGACTTGTATGGAAGGGTTCCTGAGCAGGGATCCAGAAACAGTGGGTGAATATACAAACAAGTAGCCCTGGTGTGGCACTATAGAATAAACACTGTAATATTGGTAGTTCAAACCCACTAGCTGCTCTTGGAAACTATATACAGAATCGCTTTGTGTCAGAACTGACTCCATGGCACACAACAACAACAACCAAACAAGATTGACAATACATTTACTTTTTATCCTTTGTGAGTTTAGCTTTGTCATGCTTGTCTAATCTCTCCTATCTGGCACCTAATAGGTGGTTCCTGAAGTGTTGGGGTGGCACTGTAGCACTTGAACGCAAGGTCAGTTTGCATCACAAGGTCAGCAGTTCAAACACACCAACTGCTCCTCAGAAACCTTATACAGGGTAGCTATGAGTCGGAACCAATTCAATGGCACTTAACAATAACAATAACAACAAAGGTGATTCCTGAACTACTGACAAAGTATATTGTGCGTCATTATGAGTAATTGTATCCAATGTTTGATTAGTTTTTACTTTTCCTTTTAAAAACATGAGATTCCCTTCAAAGTTTACATTTTTCCTTATCACTATGCTGTCGTTAAGTGCCATTGAGTTGGTTATAACTCACAATAACCCTATATAGGATTTCTGAGGAGCTGCAGGTGAGTTTGAAATGTCAGCCTTTCGGTTAACAGAATAGTGTTATCCATACAAATATGTCATTGTTGTTGTTATGTGCTGGCGAGTCAGTTCTGACTCATAGTGACCCTGTATAGGGTTTCCAAGGAGTGGCTGGTGGTTTTGAACCAACAACTATGTGGTTAGCAGACCAGTGTTTGTCCAACAGTGCTACATGGTGATTCCATAGTCATATAGCAGTATTGGATAGTAATTTAACAATTTTCATGAAGCAAATGAACAAAGTACTAGAAAGCAGAACAAAATGCCATCTATTTGTTGTCACCTACTTCTGAAAGCCCACCACTCTTCTGTCAGTTTGTCACACTGTGGTGGCTTGAATGGTACTGTGATGAGCGAAGTTATGCCATTAGTATTGTGAATTCCAGCAGGGTCACCCATAGTGCATAGGTTTTAACTGAGTTTGCAGACTAAGACAGATTAGGAAGATGGAGAGGCGGACTACTTCCAAATTATTAGGCCCTAAAAACCTTGTGAATAACAGTGGAACACTGTTAGCAATAAAATATTAATAGAATAATATCTATATGCCTACAAAGAAGACCGGTTAATATCACTACTATTCCATTTTATGCTCCAACCGCTGAAACTAGTGATGATGAAATATTTTCAGTCAGAAATTGATCAAATATGCGATTGAGATGTATTTATAAATACTGGTAATTGGAATGCAAAGGTTGGAAACAAAGAGGAAGGAAAATATGGCCTTAGTTATAAAACTGATGTAGGAGATCACATAATAGAATTTTGCAAGATCAATTACTTATACATTGCAAATAATTTTTTTTAGCTAACATAAAAGATTACTATACACATAGACCTCATAGAAATCAAATTGATCACGTCTGTGGAAAAATAAGGTGGAAAAGTTCCTTTTAATCAGTCAAAACTAGGCAGACTATGGGATTGCTTATATATCAATTGCTTATATATAAGTTCAGGCTGAAGCAGAAGAAAATTAAAACAAGTCCATGAGAGCTAAAATATGACCTTGGACACATCCCACATGAATTTAGAGATCATCTGAAGAACAGATTTGATGCATTAGATACTAATGACAGAAAACCAGAAAAGTTTTGGGAAGACATCAAGATGATCCTACAGGAAGAAAGCAAAAGGTCACTAAGAAGACAGAAAGAAAGAAAAGACAAAAATGTATGTCAGAAGAGAGTCTCAAAACTTGTTCTCTAATGTAGAGATGGTAAGCAAATGGAAGAAATGAGGAGGTAAGATAGTTGAACAGAAATTTTCGAAAGGCAGCTCAAGAAGAAAAAAAAAAGTTATAAGGAAATATACAAACATCTGTAGTTAGAAAATCAAAAGGGAAGAACATGTTCAACATTTCTCAAGCTGAGAGAACTGAGGAAAAAAATCAAGTACCAACTTGTAATATTGAAAGTTATTTTGGCAAAGTATTGAATGATGCAGAAAGCATCAATAGAAGATAGGAATACACAGAGTCACTGTGTCAAAAAGAAATGGTTGATGTTGAACCATTTTGAGAGGTAGCATATCACCAAGAGCTAATGATACTGAAGGAACAAGTCCAAGGAACACTGAAGTCATTGGCAAAGAACAAAGATCCAGGAATTGGTGGAGTACAAAGTGAAATCATTCAACAAACTGATGCAGAACCGGGGCCACACACTCATCAAAGTGAAGAAATTTGGAAGATAGTTACCTGGTCAACTGATTGGAACAGATGCATATTTGTGCTCACTCCAAAAAGAGATGACCCAGTGGAGTGTGAAATCATCGGAAGTACCATTAATCTTATATGCAAGTAAAGTTTTACTAGACATAATTAAAAAACAAGGAGCTCCGGTAACGTTGTGGTAGCGAGTCGGGCTACTAACCTCACAGTCCGCAGTTTGAAATTACCAACATTCCCGCAGGAGAAAGATGAGGCTTTGTGCTCCCATAAGGATTTACAGCTTCGGAAACCCTATACAGGGTCGCTATGAGTCAGAATCGACTCCACAACACAAAACCATCAATTCAAAAACAGCTGCAATGGTGCATTGACAATTAACTGCCAGAGGTTCAAGCCAGATTCAAAACGAGGGATAGTATTGTTGACAACAGATGATCTTGCCTGAAAGCAGAGAATACCAGAAAGATGATTACCTCTACTTTACTGACTATGCATAGGCTTGTCATGTGTAGACCATAACAAACTATGGACCTTATGGAAACTGAGTATTCCCGAATACCCAAATGTGTTTATGAGGAACCTGTACATAGACCAAGAGACAGTCATTTGAACATAACAAGGGGGACACTGAATGGCTGAAAATCAGGAAAGGTATGCACCGCGGTAGTATTCTATTAGCATACTCATTCAATCTCTATGCTAAACAAATAATGTGAGACGATTGTTTATGTGAAATAGAAGGTAGCATCAGGCTTGGAGGAAGACTCATTAGCAACCTCCAGTATGCAGAGGATATAACCTTACTTGCTGAAAGTGAAGAAAACTTGAAATATTTACTGATGAAGATCAAAGACCACAGTATTCAGTCTGGCTTGCACCTCATTGTAAAGCAAACCAAAGTACTCACCACTGAACCAATAAATAACATCATGATAAACAGAGAAAAAAATTGAAGCTGTGTAAGACTTCATTTTTCTATATAGATCCACCATCAATACTCATGGAAGCAGCGTCAAGAAATCAAAAGATTCATTGCTTTAGGGAAATCTACTATACAAAGCCTCTTTAAAGTGTTCAAGAGCAAAGATATCAGTTTGAGAACTAAAGTGCACCTAGCCCAAACCATGGTATTTTCAATAGCCTAATACACATGTAAAAGTTGGACAGTAAAAAAAGGAATATTTTAGAAGAATTGATGCATTTGAATTATGCTGTTGAAGGTGAATATTAAATGTACCGTGGACTTCCAGAAGAACAAACAAATCTATGTTGGAAGAAGTATAACCAGAATGCTCCTTTAAAATCAAGTTGACCAGACTTCTTCTCTCATACTTGGGATGCATTATCAGGAGGGCCTAGTCCCTAGAAAAAGACATCATGCTCGGTAAAGTTGTGGGTCAGCAAAAAATAGGAAAATCCCCAACAAGATGGACTGGTACAGTGACAGCAGCAATGTGCTCAAGCACAGTAACAATTGTGATAATGAAGCAGGGCTGGGCAGTATTTCATTCCTAATTCTGTACATAGGGTCACTATGGGTTGGCACTAACTCAATGGCAGCTAACAACACTACTTCTGAGAGCATTTAAAACATGCACAGAAACACATACAATATAACTTGAGTTAAGAAAAATAAAACATGGAACTGAGGGATTTTCAGTGTTATATCAATTTATCATCAATGATCAGTTTTGATCATTTGTAGCACAGATATACTAAGAATGAGCACCATCTCAGCATTGTTATAATGTCACTGAGAAACACCCTCAACAGGAAAAGGGAGTGGCAATCAAGATCCAGAAAACCATCCGCACATTGGGCTACAGCAGGCCCTTTGAACACAATCTCTACTTGAATGGAAGGGTTTTAAAGCAGCTCCAGAAAGGTAAGGAAGAATGGAGAAAGTGAGTGAACAGAGGACCACCCACACATTGTTGTTAAGTTCTTTCTGGTTCATAATCACCCTATAGGACAGAATGGAACTGCCCCATAGGGTTTCCAAAGCTAACTTTTTTCAGAAGCAGACAGTCACATCTTTTACTTGCAGAGTGGCTGGTGGGTTCTTTGGTTTGTAGTAGGACATTTTAACCACTGTGCCACCAGCGGTCCTCGCAATTTCAGAAACAATAGCACATATATAGCTTTTAGTCCAGTGTTTATCCTACAGATGAAATATTAATCTGTTCAAATGAGCTCATGAATCACAAATTGGCCTTTTAATCACAGCCCCTTCCAATAATGATTTAGTATTGCATTTTCAACCAGTTGTCTGCCACATCACATATAATTATGTTAAGAATGAATGTTTTGATGTTCACACCATTAACGAAGAAAGTTCAAATCATATAAAATGCTTTGATTCTGCTAGACAATTATTATTGGGTTATAAAACACTAGACAGCAAAATAAATGATCAATTTATATTTTGGACGGTTTTTATGAAACTTTACTATGTAAATGTAACATATCTTTGCAAATGTGATTTATGTGATTGTTTGGTGGATCAGGAAATGGAGAGCATTACTTACCTCTGTGTCTTACTTCATGTCTCCATGATCAACCTTTTTATTCCACTCTGGCTGTCTGAAGAGATACCTTACAGCACCTTGCCTTGGCTTGTATTTTTTTCCCTTTGACATCCCTGTACCTGTTGTGTAGGATGCATACTGAAGTCTATTGAGTCCCTTTGATTTACATAAACTGAGAAGGGTGAGGGAGGTAACACTTTAAGGGGCTGCCTTTTGACAGTGAGAAAGAACCTGTAAAAGCAACTTCCATTTTTTATTCTTTAACCAGACAATTCTGAAGTACATTCAATAGGGGTAGCATGACTGGGGTCCAGTAGCCCACAGTAGAAGTAACAATAATGATATATCTGTTGGTTATTATTGTTAACTGCCCCCCACATGGTACTTGGCTACTGACTCGTCAACAACAGAATGAACATGTCTGGTCCTATTTCATCTCCATGGTTGGTTCCAGATCTGATGATTGTGATCCCTAGAGTTTTCATTAGCTAATTTTCAGAAGTAGATCACTAGTCCTTTCTTCCTAGTCCATCTTAGTCTGGAGGCTCTGCTGAAGCCTGTTCATCATCATGTTGTTGTTATTAAGTGCCGTCGAGTTGATTCCAACTCATAGAGACCTGTATTCAAACCTCAAACTGCCACAGCCCCTAACACACATTTAAAACCAGTTGCTGTAGAATTGATTGCAGTTCAAGGTGATTCCATGTGTATAAGAGAAGAACTGTGCTGCCTAGGGTTTTCAGTGGCTGGTTTTTATTTTATTTTATTTTTTTCAGAAATAGATTTTCAGGTCTTTCTCTTGAGTCACCTCTGGGTGGACTTGACCCACCAGAAATTCGGTTAGCAGCTAAGAGCATTAACTGGTTTTGTGATAAGCAATTGACTGCAAGGTCACTTTAAACCACAAAGTTGTCAGTTCAAACACACCAGGCTCTCAAAACCCTATATAGTGTCACTATGAGTCAAAACAGACTCCATGGCACTTAACAACAACAATGCACAATCCAGGGACTTCAGTGTACATTTTGATGGACCTTTCTTCTTTTCTGTTTCATTCTTCCCAGACCTCTATTAACTATTTCTTAGGATCACCTCTCTAAATAAACTTTGATGAAGATCAAAGACCACAGCCTTCCATATGAGTTGCATCTTAATGTAAAGAAAACAAAAATTCTCATCACTGGACCAATTAACAACATCTACATAAATGGAGAAAAGACTGAAGTTTTCAAAGACTTCATTTTGTTTGGATCAGCCATCAATACTCATGGAAGCAGCTGTCAAGATATTAAACAACATATTGTATTAGGCAAATCTGCTATAAAAGACCTCTTTAAAGTTTTGAATAACAAAGGTGTTGGTTTGAAGACTAAAGTATATCTGATCCAAGCCATGATATTTTCAGTACCCTCATATGCATGTGAAAGTTGGACAGTGAATAATGAAGACCATAGAAGAATTGATGTATTTGAGTTATGGTGTTGGAGGAGAATATTGAAAGTAGCATTGTCAAAATAACTAAATAGATCTGTGTTGGAAGAGGTAGAGCTCCTTGGAAGCCAGGATGGCCAGACTTCAGACATGTTATCAGGTGGGACCAGTCATTGGAGAAGATTTCATGTTCAATAAAGTGAAGGGTAAAGAGATACCTCCTCAAGGTAGAGTTGACCTTGGAGTAAAGCTTTAGGAACCTTCATTTGCTGATGGGCACAACTATAAAAGAGGAGATGCAGCTGTAAATATCCATTAATAATCATACCATGGAATATATGAAATATGAAACATAGAAAATTGGGAGTTGTCAAAAATGAAATAGAACACATGAACATTCATATCCTAGGCATTAGTGAGCTGAAATGGGTGGTATTGGTCATTTGGAATCTGATAACCCCATGGTTTACTATGTAAGGAATACAATTGAAAGAGGTATGGTATCACAATCATCATGAAAAAGAACATTGCACTATCTATCTTGAAGTACAACAGTGTCTGAGATAAGATACTATCCCTATGCTTCCAGGAAAACCAATTAATACCACTATTATTCAAATTTAAGCACCAAACAAGCAAGTAATGATGAAATTGAAGAAGTTTAACAGCTTCTTCAGTCTCAAATTGATCAAACATGCAATTTGATTTCAAATTGATCAAACTGGTGATTGGAATGCAAAGGTTGAAAACAAAGAGGAATGATCAGTAGTTGGAAAACATCTCGTTGGTGTTAGAAAGGATGCTGGAGACCACATGAAATAATTTGGCAAGACCAAATGACTTGGTCATTGCAGATACCTATTTCACACAATATAAAAGATGACTATATACATGGACCTCATGAAATGGAATACACAGAAATCAAATTGACTGCATCTTTGGGAAATGATGGTGGAAGAGCTCCGTATCATCAGCCAAAACAAGGCTGGGGCAGACTGTGGAACAGACCATCAATTGCTCTTACACAAATCCAAGCTGAAGCAGAAGAAAATTAAAACAAGTCCACAAAAGCCAAAATATGACCTTGAACATATTCAACCTGAATTTAGAGATCATCTGAAGAACAGATTTGATAAATTAAATGCTAGTGACCAAAGACCAGAGGAATTGTAGGGTGATATCAAGAACATCATGTAGGAAGAAAACAAAAGGTCATTAAAAAGACAGCAAAGAAGAAAAAAAGATCAAAATGGATATCAGCAGAGACTCTGAAACTTGCTCTCCAGCATACAGATACTAAAGAAAATGGAAGAAAAGAAGGTAAAAGACCTGAATAGAAAATTTCAAAGGGTAGTTTGAGAAGAAAATGTAAAATATTATAATGAAATATGCACAGATCTGGAGTTAGAAAGCCAAAGGGGAACAACATGATCAGGGTTTCTCAAGTTGAGGGAACAGAAGAAAAGATTCAAGGTTTGACTTGAAATATTGAAGGATTCTGTGGCGTGGCACTGTAGGATCAGCGCTCAACTGCTAAACATAAGGTTGGTGCTTCAAACACATCAGTTACTCTTTGGAAGGCCTATATGTGACAGAACTGACTCAATGGCACTTAACAATGAACAAAATATTGAATGATGCAGAAAGCATCAAAAGAAGATGGAAGGAGTACACAGAGTCACTGTACTAAAAAAATGGTAAATGTTCAACCCTTTCAAGAGGTAGCATATGATCAAGAGTCAATGATACTGAAAGAACAAGTGCAAGGTGCACTGATAGTATTTGCAAAGAACAAGGATCTGATGGAATATAAATTGAAAATTTGCAACAAACTAATTAGGCACTGGAGACACTCATTCATCCATGCCAAAAAAAATAAATAAATAAAAATTGAAGACCGTTACCTGATCAACTGATGGAAGAAATCCATGTTTGTGCCCATTCCAAAGAGAGGTGACCCAAGAGAAAGTGGAAATCATTCAGCATTATCATTACTATTGCTTGAAAGTAAAATTTTGCTAAAGATAATTTAAAAATGATTGTAGCAGTACATTGACAGTGAACTGCCAGAGGCTCAAGTTGGATTCAGATGAGGACGTAGAACATGGAATGTAATTACTGATGTAAATGGATCTTAATTGAAAGCAGAGAATAACAGAACGATTATATGTGCTTTACTAAATAGCCAAAGGTTTTTGGTTGTGTGGATCATGACAAGCTGTGGACAACATTGTGAAGTATGAGTATTCTGTAACAACTGTGCTCACGAGGAACTTGTGAATAGACCAAGAGGCAGTTTTTCAAACAGAACAAGATAACACCGAATAGTTTAAAATTAGGAAAGGTGTGTGCCAGGGTTGTATTCTGTCACCATACTTATTCAACCTTCATGCTAAACAAATAGTCTGAGAAGCTGGGTTATATGAAGAAAAGCATGGCATCAGGATTGGAGGAGGACTCATTAACAACCTGTGATATGCAGATAATAAGGAGCTCTGGTAGCGTAGTGGTTACGAATTGGGCTGTGAACCACAATGTCAGTAGTTCAAAACTACCAGCTGTTCCGCGGGAGAAAGATAAGGCTTTCTGTTCCTGTAAAGATTTACAGCCTCGGAAACCCTGTACAGGGTTGCTATAAGTCGGAACCGACTCCACGGCACACAACAACAACAAATATGCAGACAATACAACCTTGCTTGGTGAGAATGAAGAGGATTTAGAATACTTACTGATGAAAATCAAAGACCACAGCCTTCCATATGGGTCATATCTTAGTTTGAAAAAAATAAAAATCCTCACCACTGGACCAATAAACAGCATCCATATAAATGGAGGAAAAAATTGAAGTTGTCAAAGGCTTCATTTTGCTCAGATCAACCATCAACACTCAGGGAAGCAGCAGTCAGGAAATCAAACAAGATAATACCTATAGAAAAATCAGTTTAAAAGTCAGATAAAAAGGGGGAGGCATTGTGGGGTAGTCCTGTCAGCAAGTGCTCTTTAAGTTATTTTTGCAGAAGTGGTGATAGATCTGCAGCATCAGATTACACTTTGTGACTGGGGTTGGAGCTCAAGGTCCCTGCCAAGGAACAGGACAAAGTCCAATCTCTAGTTGAGTTCCTTAATTTGATCTCTAGCTTGGTGGGCTTTACTGAATGATCTAACCTGCTACAGGTAGAGGTCATGTTCTTTATTTCCAGAACTCAAGCATGCTAAGAGATGGCAGATTTAGCTGATGATGAGGCTGGAGAATTTTCTGATTAGGCTAGTGCTGCATGGTACTGTTTGTATTTAAAACAAAGATTGTTCCCCTATATTTCTGCAAGGCAAGAAAATAGATGCAAGCATTCTGCCTTCAAGGAGATTAGAGTCTACTCACTGAAACATAGTTTTAAAATGATAAATAGTCAAACATCAAGTAGTAGATGCCAAGTGAGTAGTCCTGGTCAGTGTCCTTGTAGTTTCAGAAGAGCTGAGCTTGGACTGGGGCCATGGAAGAAGATTTCACTGAAAGGGTTGGACTTGCTCCTGAAGCCCTCAGGGAGTTACTGAAGGTCTTTGAGCAGGATGCAACAGGATCAAAGTCCTACCTTAAGAAGATGATTCTTAGGATAAACACCACCAAAAAAGGAGGAGTTGTGAGTACAGGGTGCCAGGATGTTTGCTGACAATATGCTGGCTGCCCCTGCTGTTAGGTTTGGCTCTCCCCAACTTGTCTGTGGATCTGCTGTTGTTGCCCTAAAGACTCTGTCCCTCAGTTATAGGCCTCTTAGATTTCTAGCTTGCTTACTCTCTTGTTCTCAGGTGTGTATTTCTTTATGTTTCCAGCTCTCCCACTGCAGGCATACTACAGAGATGTTGTATGTTTGATTCCAGACCCACAATAAAGAAAATGTCACCATAAAATAAAAACATAAAAAGAAATCAATCATTGTTTTCTTGGACAAATCTGCTGACAAGTCCTCTTTAAAGTGCAAAGATGTCAGATTTGTGCCTGATCCAAACCTTGGTATTTTCAGTAACCTCATATGCATGCAAACGTTGGACAGTGAATAAGGAAAACTGTAGAAGAATTGATGCATTTGAGTTATGGTGTTGGAGAAGAATATTGAAAGTATCATGGACTGGCAAAAAAACACACAGATTTGTGATGGAAGAGGGATAGCCAAGAGTGTTCCTTGGAGGCCAGGATGGCCAGACTTCTTCTTTCATACTTCGAGCATTTTGTCGGGAGGGATCAGTCACTGGAGAAGGATATCATGTTCAGTGAAGTGGAGGGTTGCAGAAAAAGAGGAAGACCCCAAAGAGATGGATTGACACAGTGGCAGCAGCAATGGGCTCATGTATAACCAATACTGTTGTTCCAGAACCATGCATTGTTTTTTCTGTTGTGCACAGAGTCTCTATGAGTGGGTACTGACTCAATTGCACCTAAGAACAACAATTCCAGAGAATCCCAGCTGGTAAGCCACATGTTCATTGGTATGACAAGAACAAAATGAAAATATTTGTACTTTTGTCTTTAATTTCTGTTTCTTTTAATTCTGCTAGTCTTCTTTTTGAATGTTTCTCTGTGTATTTATTTGTATCTCTTAAAATGATCTTTATTTGTCTTTGATGTTCTGCATTTTACTATGATGTGTCTGGTTATGGATTTAAAATAAAATCTATTGAGTGTTTCTATATTTTATCATTTCTAAAAATTCTAAAACATTAGTCATTAGATATTGCCAGTGCCTAAATCTATTTCTTCTTTTTGTCTGGAACATTGGTCACATGTATTCTAAAACTTATTTTATTTTCCATGCTTCTCAATGTATCTTTTCTGTTTCTTCTACATTTATATA
>NW_006408655.1:2209620-2219229 GCF_000296735.1 Chrysochloris asiatica
TGTTGACCTTGTGGTCCAAACCAACTTTGCAGTCCAGCGCATCAATGCACTGCACCACACCAGGTCTCCAGTTTTTCTTCTTCTTGTTCTTGTTTAATCATTCCTGAAGCCAATACAGGGATGGACATATTTTCTTATCCTACACATCTGTATTGCCTAGCTCATCCTTTTAATCTGTTAGATTTCCTTCTTTTAATGGGATCCTATGTTCGGTGATTTCCTGTCTTGTGAGGGCCCAGAGTCTAAGGCTTATCACTAACCTAATGAGACTTCAGTGCCCAAAGATCTAGGTTCCTGTTTTTGATGTTTCCCCAAGTGCATATCCAGTTTTTTTATTTTCTTTACCACTCTACTTTTAGCTCTTTATCATTTTATTATTGTTATCATTTTTTCCAGCTGTTCTCTTTAGATAAGGAATGCATTTAAAATATGATTCTTATAATTTACATGATATACATATATATAATGTAAGTAACATGTATTACTTATGCTGTGGATTGGAGTTGGGTTCTGAATATGAATCTTCAAATTGCCAAAAAAGGAAGTCATTATTTTTGAAATACAAGGAGCCAACATTTTAATTCAGTTTGAGTTCCCAGGGAAGAAGGGAAGAAGTAATTGCCACGCAGTGTTACTAGGTATGCTACAAGTATCTCTTAAAATTAAAATTTGAAGGAGGGTGGGGAGTTGGTTCACTCACTAGGTGTCACTAACGAAAGAAATTTTACTTTAACCATAGCTTCTGCAAAGTCTGAAGGAGGGTGGACATTGATTTATTAATCCTATTCTCTATGTAACTATGAAGTGATTGTCCTAAATTACTTTTTTAAAGGCTATAGATTATAGTCAAGTCCTCACAGAGAGGAATAGATGTTCACAATTCTCAATCACAAAATTCTTAATAACATTTTCTTAGCTGTCTGTGTTCCAATATCTCTCTGGCTCATGGTATCTATATCAGTTTTATCTTAGAATTGATATAACTTCAGCATCTGCTGAATGACTCACATTATTAATGCTCTGATAAAACTTTTATTTGAATAATAAACCATTTTATTATTAAAATCAGTCCAGTAATAGAATTGAAATGTTTTCTGTAAATCTTATAAAAGATGTAAAACTTGATGAATATTGAAAATATTTTGAGATAAGTTTCCTAATAACACTAGAAACATTTGATGATCTCTTGATTTGTTTTTCTTTCCCAATTCATTTTACAGACAACAATCAGAATCCTTTCTTAAAACAGTTACTGCGATAGGCAACAGAAGACTAGAAAGTCATGAAATATAATATAAAAGAGGTTTGTTAGAGAACAAATATGAGCCAAAGGCAGCATCATTTCCCCGCGCTCAAAGCCTGACATGTATTTATAGGGCAAGGTTTTCGCTACAATGGTGCTTGTTTGAATAGCAAGACTCTTGTGTAATTCCACTCTACTCTCATGTGTCACTTCCATCTTTTTTTGCCCCCATGCTGCACGAGCATCTGGCGTCCATGATGGAGCCTAAGATTTGAAGTTGTATTCCATTGTGGAGGTGTCTGGAATACTTGACATAACTAGTTTTGTGCTTACGCTGAAAACTGGTTATGGGGGAAGTTAATATATAGTAGGTGGTTAACAATCCCCATTGGATTGTTGAATAGGGAAGGAGGGCTCCCAAGACGTGGTGGGTTCTGGACACTCAAGGAGATCTTTTTTTCCCCATTTTATCTTGTTTATATCCTGCCTGCCTGACAGGGAGATAGATTCTCTCTCTTGTCCACATCCTGCTCCCCTGTTCTTTGTATTTGGATGTTTATTTTATGATTTTATGAATCTTTTCCCAATACTACTTTTCTGCTGCCCCAGCAATTTTCCTCAGAAGTTTTCCTCCTGTTCCCTTACCCTAACAATTTTAATTTTATTATGGGGAACTTTCTTCTAGTTAAGAAACTTCATTAATTGCTGTTTCAAACTCTTTGTTACACAACTCTATCTGAAATTGTTGTTCAGTTTATAGACAAGCACTGTCTGTCTGAAACTGAACTCGTTCACTTCTACTGTCATGAAGCTAAGATACATTGAAGTCTTTACATCATGTTCTACACAAGGCAAGGAGAATTAGTTATGATACATACATTCCAGGTTACAATTAATTCCCAAAAGAGGTAAAAACCCTCTCCCCCAACAAAAAAATTGACCAGTCACTATCAATTCAATTTCTAATCATGGAAACCCCATGTATATCGGAGTAATACTATGTTCTCTAAGATTTTCAGGGTTGTGATATTTTGAAGGATCACTTGGCTTGTCTTCTGAGGTGCCTTTGGGTGAGTTTCTTTGGATTAGTGATCAATCAAGTAACTGAACCATCCAATGACTACTGATATTTAGCCTATTTGTGGGAGCAGAGTGGGGTGTGTGTATGTGTGTGTGGTGGTGGTGGAGAAAAAGCATGTAAAAAATGACCTGATATTATAAGGGAGTCCTGATGTGGCACTATGGGTTAATGCGCTGGACTGCAAGCTCGATTTGAACAGCAAGGTTGGTTTGAACAGTAAGATTGGTGGATCAAGCTCACCAGCCACACATTGGAAACCCTATACGGGGTTGCTGTGGGTCAGAAGTGACTCGATGGGACTTAACAACAATAACAATAAGGGCTATAATGAAAGTTTATCCAAGTGATACAATTTTCTTAGCTTTCGTAGCCTTTTAATAGTATTCTTTATTTCTCATGTGATATTTTGATTTTCACCATTTAGTATAGCACAGCCAGAATGCTCCTTAGACTCAAAGATGGCAAGACTTCTCTCATACTTCAGATTTATTAAAAGGTGGGACCAGTCCCTGGAGAAGGACATCATGCTTGCTAAAGTAGAGGGTCAATGAAAAGGAAAACACCCCCAATGAGATGCCAGTGGCATAGTGGCTGCAACAATGGGTTCAAGTGTTAACAACAATTATGCTTATGGTGCAGGACTGGGCAGTGTTTTGTTCTCTTGTTCATCAGGTCATTGTGAGTGGAGCTGACCCCATGGCACATGACAAGTATAGTCATTTATGACTTCAAAGTCTTTGAGGAGCAAGATATGAATGTGATGTCTTTTTAATCCTCCAACACATCTAGCAGAGTGTGTTGCATGAAAACTATAACAAAAAAAGAACACTAACAACATCAGTGATGATATATATCACCTAAATATTGCTATCTATGTGCTCTGTGAAAAGGAGCTCTGGTAACGTAGTGGTTATGAATTGGGCTGCTAACCTCAAGGTCAGCAGTTTAAAACTACCAGTGGTTCCATGGGAGAAAGATGAGGTATTCTGCTCCTGTAAAGATTTATAGCCTCGGAAACCCTGTGCAGGGTCATTATGAGTCAGAACCGACTCCACGGTACTTAACAACAACAACAACACGTGCTCTGTGATAGCAGGAGAAAGATGAGGCTTTCTGCTCTCTAAAAGATTTAAAGCCTTGGAAACCCTATACAAGGTCACTATGGGTCTGAGCTGACTCAAAGACACTTAAAAAAACAGGCCCTGTTCTAAGGGCTTTGCATAGATTAACTCATTTAATTATCAGAACAGTTCTGTGAATTGGGTACTGTTATTATCTTCATCTAACTTATGAGGAGACTAAGACACAAATAAATAAAACAACATGCTGAAGTTAACAAAGCTAGTATTGTACACAACCCAGAACTGGAATACTGTAGTTATTTAATAAATAAATGTTGAAGACATTATGAATAAATGTTTGATGGCTTTTTAAATGAAAAATTGACATAAAAGTCTTGGGAATTTTACATAGACTGTGAATGCATTTTCCTTTGGCTCTTAGGCTGAGTCATTTGTTGAGACTGTAAAACTGTTTCTGCATGAAAGGACTTTATTTACATCCAATAGAAAGCCCCTTGATGACTTTGCCCTAAGACGTGAAAGATTGTTGAGTTTTACCTCTAGTAATTCATTGGTTTAGTTGTCCTGTTTTTCAAGTAGGATAGGTTTTGCAGGGTGGAAACTTCATTGGCATGCTACACATTTCTTATGTTTTACATGGTATCTTCCACAATGCTCTGAATATTAATAAGCTTTACCTGTAATGAATAACAACTGACTTGGTAACTTGCATATTAATGAAAGCATTAAATGGAGAGGCATTAAAGAAACTTGGATTTCTTTTTCTAACTCTTGGTCCTTTACCTTTAGGTCTTAAAATAATTGCACTTTGTTGGAGTTAAAAGGGTTTTAGTGACATTAGGTCCAATGGTCTCATTTACAGACAAGCAAATGAGGAGCTCTGACTTACCTGAGGCTACATCATAAATGAAGGGAGAGCAGACACGACAGCAGTCCTGTTCAGAGATGAGACTGGCATATGCGAAACAATGACCTGATGAAAGGGTGGCATATCTTATCATGCAAAGAAAGTCTAATAAGCCTTTCTCTGTTTTTAATTAATATACAGTTGTTGTTGGGTGTCATTAAAGCAATTCCAACTTAGATCGACCCCATGTGACAAAGAAGAATGGCCCCATAGGATTTTCTTGTCAATAATCTTTATAGAAGCCTACTGCTAAATTATTCTCCCATGGAGTGGATTCACACCCCCAGCCTTTTGGTTAGCAGCTTAGTGCTTAACTTGAACCACCAGAACTCCTCAGAGGGCAACACAGTAGCACAACTAATTGCATTATAAAACATTCTGATAGGATCCACAGAGGTAGTACAGATTGATAAAAAAAACTGCAGAGGAAGGAGATACATTTTGGCTGTTATATTCAGGAAAGACATTCATTAATTTGTTTGACATAGTTTAATCCAGTGTGTATTCTAGGCATTACTCTAAATGTGGGGGTATCAGTAATAAACAAGGTAGATGTGCTCTGCCCTCACACAATCAGTAGCCTGCTAGAGATGAAAATATGTGTTATAAATAATATCAACAAATGCTTCAAAGAGTAAATACAGTAAAACAAAGCAAAATCAGAGGAAAAAAAAAAGTGTAGCCAAGAGATAGGAAACTCTTACTTTAGACAGGGAAGTTAAAGTCTTCTCTATTTGAGCAGAAACTTGAATTATGTGAAAGGAGAAGTCATAAAGAACCTGGGAGATGGATTGGTGGTGGTGGTGTGCCATGGAGTCAGTTCAGACTCAAAGTGACCCTGTATAGGGTTTCCAAGGCTGTGATTCTGTACTGGAGCAGAAACACTCATCTGTCTCCTACAGAGCAGCTGGTGGATTTGAGCTACTGACATTAGGAGGTGGATTGGGAGAACCAAGAGTTTTTCCAATGGAGGAAAAAGTAAATTTAAAGAGATGAGAATGAGCTTGATGTGCTTGGGGTACAGCAGAAAGTCCAGTGTAGAAGAGTGAGTGAGCAAGGAGGGAGAGCTGAGAAGAGTAAAGTTACCGTTTGAAAAGAAATGTGAACAGTGGGTGGATTGGTGATGCTTACAAATGCTCTGGAGTTGTTCATTGACAATGAAATAAGCTCATTTGATAGATGAATTTGATTACAATGTGAAGAATCATAGCTAATCAGTCAAATGTGAGAGTAGGAAGATAGTTAGGAAGCTAACTGTGAGGGAAACAATTCCAGCAGAGTATTGAAGACTTGGAGGGCAGATGGCAGGAAATTTTAAGGTGAGAGAATAGTGTGGGTAAAGTCTGGAGGCAGAAAAGATATATTTGTGATGGAGAAATAGAAAGATATTTAGATAGACTAGAGATCTTATATGTTGAGGAAGGGATGGCTGAAAAATTGATATGTAACTTGAGGGGAAAATGGAAACAAGTAGAAATTTTGTTAATTACTAAGTAAGCATCTATTGTGAAAATAATAAAATTCAAACCTTGGTTTGACTTCAAGACTTAAACCCAGTGAGTGCCATTGTGTGGATTCTATAGCGGCTCAATATAGAGTTTCCAAGGCTGTAAATCTTTATGGGTGTAGAAAGTCTCAACATTCTTTTGCAGAGCAGCTGGTGGGTTTGAACTGCCGACCTTGTGGTTAGCAGTCCAATGCTTATCCTACAACACAACTGGGACTGCTAAAATCTTGGTTTAGAATGATTTATTTCTTTGTATCTTTGTTGTAACAGATGAGAGAGAGGTTTGTCAACAGAAGCAGGAGCACTGAAGCTCTTTGTTTGCATGAAATAGGCAGAGAAACAGTGTTTTTTTTTTCTTTCCTGTTTTCAGAATTCCAAAGAATGATAAACTAATTATACTGCATGCGATAAATGCAGGCTCATATGTTAAAATACACCACTGTAGGAGGAAACTGATCATTTTAATACTAGTCATTAGCGCTAGGCCAGGTATAATTGCAAATGATAAGAAATAATCACAAAGCAAGGCAATTCTAAATAATTCAAAAGAGTCTTCCAGACAACATCTGATCCAAGAGATACAGTGTTCTTGCCTAAAGTTTGGAAGGTCTAGGAATCTAGAAATCTTCCTCCAGAAGAAAGTCTATGGTAGCGGGCTTTGTACAAAATGTAGAGACCATTTCAAAGTCATTTTTTGTGACCTATCCATTCTTTTTTTCTGCACATTTTTTTTTTAATGATCTTTTTTTTTTCTCAAATGTTTTATTGTGAATTATGTGATAGTTTACATGGGAGAACATTAGTTTTACATTCATTCTATCATATATCATCTCATTGCCATGGTTACAATCCCCTCCATGCAATCCTTCCCCCGTGCCCCCCAAGTCTTCAGCACACAGTCACTCTCCCTCTCTGGTTCTAAAGTCCCCAGCTGCTCCATCTCTCCACATCATCATCTCTGGCTCCATTTCAGGCATCACTGCTTCTCTGGGTAGGGTCCCACTCTCTGCTCTTCTCCCTTGATGGTCCTCGGGACCTCCTCTCCTAGACTGAAAAGTTAATCACTCCCCTCCTTGCTATAAAATGTCTACCTTTACATTTCCAACCCTCACAATCAGTCCTGATAACAATTATTCACTATTGTATCACAAGAACCCCGTCTGCATTTCATTGCATCAGCCCCACCTAGTCAGATTGAATACTACTCACTGGAGATTCTACCTTCCTCCAGGCCCTCTGGATCTAGGTTCCCTCTTGAAAGCTTGTAAGCCAGTCACTTCTTGCCTTTATAGCCCCCCGCCCCCCATTTTGGGTAGCCAATGTCCAAGTTGCCCATCCCTGTCTACTCTGTGTGTGGAGTGGGTGGGAATGATTCTTGCTCTAAGGACTTGTTCCCTCTTTTGAGCTTCCTCTTCCATAGGTGTAGGTCAAGTTCATCAAATTGTATGAGAATACTTTTGTTTTGTTTTGTTTTCCTTTTCTTTTTACTTCTGGTTGAGCTCTGATCATCCAGTCATTGAAGCCAGGACAAGTGGGTATTATCTGCAAGTGTGGGTGTTCATATGCATATGCCCTCTCTTCTTATCATTCTTCTGCACATTTTCAAATAGCTGAGTTTGGACTGCAGATAAAATTTTGAGTCTAATTCTTCTTAGGCAATGTTAGAATTTTCCTGTCACATAAAAATTCCAGGTAGTCATAATTTTCAAGTAAATATCCACA
Source organism: Chrysochloris asiatica (assembly GCF_000296735.1). Classification (NCBI taxonomy): domain Eukaryota; kingdom Metazoa; phylum Chordata; class Mammalia; order Afrosoricida; family Chrysochloridae; genus Chrysochloris; species Chrysochloris asiatica. The sequence continues at coordinate 2,217,163 of NW_006408655.1, forward strand.
TCCTTGTAAATAAATTCTTGTGGCATTGTGAACTAATACATCAGACTGCAAAGTTGTTTGAACTGCAAGGTCGGTGGTTCAAGCTCGCCAGCTGTTCCTTGGAAATCCTATACAGGGTCACTATGGGTTGGAATCGACTCGACGGCACTTAACAACAATAACAATATTTAAAATTGTTCTCTTAGGAGATATTACTAGAGCATAAATCAATGGGTATGGTATGACCAAGATGGCAAATGAGGTCAGACCCTCTCAAACAAAGACAGAACATCCTGGAACCCAGAGCTTCAAAGGAATAGGTAAAGAATTGGACTAAATACTGATTAAAAGAAGAAATTGAACAAAAACAGCAAATAATGAAGCATATGGAGAAGTGAATGTCATTGGGCCAGGCACAGCATAGCCATTTGGGGTTCCAATAAGGACAGGAACCAGATAATTGACCCCACCAGCCCAGGACTGCACTGGTCACCACACTGAGGATTACTGACCTGTGAGATCTGATCTTCTCCCCCCACCATCCTGCATAACCATGGGAACCAGAGGCAAACCTCTGCTGCAGCAACCAATCAAACTTCCCCTGACTGCCAGTGCTCTGCAGCATTTTCACCTCGTTTCTTCTCAGTTCTTCCCTTTTTTCCCATTTTGTTTTTTCTTCCTCTCCCTATCCTTTTTTAATTTTGTGATTCCATGGATTGGGTGCCATGACCCTGCTGCCTCCTTTGTCAACAGCATCCATTCCTCTCCCTCCGTGGTTGGTGGTGTGTGCAGAGTGAGCACCACACCTCCATGGCAGCATTGTTCAAGGGTGACCAGCCCTTGACCCAGTTTTGGGCAGCTTGTCTTGTTTTCTCTTATTTTCTTACCTTATAGTTCTTCTGTTTGCCTTCCCTTTTTTCTTTTCCTTGATCCTCTCCCAACTGCCTCTGCTGTCAGCAGTGCCCACCGTGCCCACCCCTTGAGAGTCAGCAATGTGTGATCCCACAGAGCAACACTGTGATTTCACTGTAACAGTGTTTTGTGGCTAGCACTTATTCCAACACTGTACCACTTCCTTTTTCTTTTCTCCTTTTTCCCCTTTCTTAATAGTTATTCATCCACAAACATTTCTTCTTATTCCTCCTTTTGTTCCCCTTTCTTCTTCTTCATTTCTTTTTATCCTGCTGAGTGACTGTACATCCCTACTTCTTCCACAGTCAGCAGTGCCTGTACACAGTTGGTTTGCACCTCCCATGGAACGAACATCATCGTGTTCCTGCTGCAACTGTGTTTGACTGGTTCATGTCCCACTACTGTGTTGCTTTCCCCCGTTTCTTCTTTTTTTGTTTCCTTTCTTCTTTGTTTTTTCCTCTTCCCCCACTTTTTTTTTTTTTCTTTCCCTGCCCTCTTATACTCTTTCCCCATCAGTTGGGAGCTAGTGACTATCCAATCATAATCCCCACACCTGTCACCTCAGTCATTGGCTAAGTGCTACCACCAGCTGCAGCACCACTGGATCAATGAAACGTGGAGAACAACATCCACCCAGTCTGTTCTCAGCTGCTGTACATGACAAATGATTGCAGACTTGTGCTAACACTCTCACTTTCTCAAATGTTTACCTGGAGACAGGTGGTAAGCATCTGAATGCTGACAAATTAGCAGCCAGAGTAGCATGCACAACCCAAAGTCTGGACATATTAAAATAAAACAAAAAATCAGGATGAAGCAAAATAGCATACATCAACAAACTAATGTAATAATACCATAATGCCTTGGAAACAACAAATGACTTCAAATCACACACACAGTAATAGAATTATATGATGCAAACAAGTGATCAAACTATAGAATCAGAAATTTTCCAGAGGAAGAAATGCTATTAGAACTACTTGATAAGGGATTAAAATGATTTGTACTGAAGTATTTTTAGCAAATTAAGAAAAAGGTCAAGAAAAAAAACTATGACACTAAAAAAAAAAAAAAAAAAACAGACAAAATCAAGGAAAATACAAAAGGTTGCAAGAAGAACTCAAGAAAACAGCACAACAACAAATTGACAGGATAAAATGGAAATTAGAAAGTATA
>NW_006408655.1:2220774-2234034 GCF_000296735.1 Chrysochloris asiatica
GGATTGGTCTATCCTGAGAATGTGTCCAAAGTATGAGAAAAGTCTTGTCTATCTGGTCTCCAAGGAGTATTCTGATTGTACTTCTTCCAACGCATATTTGTTTGTTCTTTTAGCAGTCCATGGTACTTTAAATATTCTTATATAACACTGTAACTCAACTGCATCAATTCTACTACGGTTTTCCTTAGTCACTGTCCAACTTTCACATGCATATGAAGCTATTGCAAACACCATGGCTTGAGTCAGACTCACCTTAGTCCTCAAAATGATATATTTGCTTTTGAACACTACAAAAAGGTCTTGTGCAGAAGATTTGCTTAATGCAATACATCATTTGATTTCTTGAAGACTGCTTCCACGAGGGTTGACAGTGGATCCAAGAAAAATGAAGTCTGATATTACAATCTTTTTTCCATTTATCACGGTATTATGTATCTGCCCAGTGGTATGGACTTTGGTTTTCCTTTACATTGCAGTGCTATTCATACTGAAGGCTGTGGTCTTTGATCTTCAATAATAAATAGTTTAAGTCCACTTCTTTTTCAGCAAACAAGGTTGTATCATCTATATATCATAGGTTCTTAATGAGAATCTTCTTATAATCCTGATGCCACATTCTTCTTGATATAATTCAGCTTCTTGGATTATTTGTTCCCTGTACAGATTGAATAAATATGGTGAAGGATTACAACCGTGATTTATACCTTTCCTAATTTTAAACCATTCAGTGTCCCCTTGTTTTGTTTGAATGACTGCCTCTTCTACAGTTTCCTTATGAGCACAACACAATTAAGTGTTCTGGAACACTTATTCTCTGCAATGTTGTCTGCAGCTTGTCATGATCCACACAGTCAAAAGTCCTTGAATAGTCAATAAAGCATAGGTAAACACTTTTCTGCTATTTTCTGCTATCAGCCAAGATTCATCTGACATCAGCAAGGATATCTCTCATTCCATGTCTGGTCTGAATCTGTCTTGAACCTCTGGAAGTTCTTTGTCAATGTACTGTTGCATATATTTTTGAATTTTACTTGTATGTAGTATTGATGATATTTGATGAATTCCGCATTGGGCCACCTCTCTTTGACACAGGCACAAATATGGATTTCTTCCAAATCAGTTGGCCAGGTAACTGTCTTCCAGTTTTCTTTACATAGATGAATGAGTGCCTCCAGCACTGCATCAGTTTGTTGAAAATTTTCAATTTGTAATCCATCAATGCCTGGTGCCTTATTCTTTGCCAGTGCCTTCAGTGTACTTTGGACTTCTTCCTTCAGTACAAATGGCTCTTGATCATCTGCTCCCTATTAAAATGGTTTAACATTGAGCATTTCTTTTTGGTACAGTGGCTCTGTGTATTTCTTTCATTTTATTTTGATGTTTCTGTATCATTCAATATTTTGCCCATAGAATCGTACAGTATTTCAAGTCAAGACTTGAATTTTTGCTTCAGTTCTTTCTGCTTGAGAAATACTGAGCATGTTCTTCCATTTTGGTTTACTAACTCCAAGTCTTTGCATATTTCATTTTAATACTTTGTCATCTTGAACTGCCCTTTAAAATTTCCTCTTCAACTTTTTTATTTCCTTATTTCTTCCCTTTGCTTTAGCATCTCTATGGTGGACAGTAAGTTTCTACTTTTTTTTAGATGATTTCTAAATTCATGTGGGATATGTTACATTTTGGCTCTCATTGAGTTTTCAAAATTTTTCCTCAGCTTCAGCTTGAATTTGCATATAAGCAATTACTGGTCTGTTCCACAGTCTGCCTCTGGCCTTGTTTAGGCTGATTATATGAACTTTTCTGCCATCTCTTCCCATAGATGTAGTAAATTTAATTTCTGGTAATACCATCTGGTGAAGTCCGTGTGAATAGTTATCTTTTAGGTTGTTCAAGAAAGGCATTTGCAATGAATAAATCATTGGTCTTGCAATATTCTATCATGTGATTGCCAGCACTATTACTATCTCCAAGGCCATATTTCTCAACTTTTGTTTGTTTTCATCCTTTTCATTCTAAACACCAGTAATTATCAATAGATCTTGATTGCATGTTTGGTCAATTTCAGAGTGAAGAAGTTGGTAGAATTCTTCAGTTTCATTGTCTCTGGCTTTAGTGGTTGGTGGGTAAATTTAACTAAGCATGGTATTAACTGGTCTTCCTTGTAGGCATGTAGATATTATCTGATCACATGCAGCATTATACTTCAGAATAGATCTTGAAATGTTCTTTTTGTTGATGAATATGATCCCATTCCTGTTCAATTTGTCATTCCCAGCATAATAAAGCATATAATTGTCAGATTCAAAATGATCAATAACAGTCTATTTCAGATCACTAATGTGATCGTTATGCATTCCATTTCATTTTATATAATTTCCAATTTTCCTAGATTCATGCTTTGTACATTCCATATTCTGATTAATAATGAATGTTTACAGCTGTTTCTCCTCTTTTGTAGTTGTGCCCCATTAGCAAATTAAGTTTTGTGAGCTTTACTTCATTTGCATCATTATGGTCAAGTCTACTCTGAGAAGGCAGTTCTTCCCAAGTTATATTTTGAGTGTCTTCTAACCTCACTGTACATAAGACTTTTTGTGGCTGCACATTCACAAGTAGTCCGTCATTCCTTCTTCCTAGTCTGTCATCATCTGGAAGTGCAGCTGAAACCTGTCCATCATAGGTGAACCCTACTGGTATTTACAATATTGGTGGCATGGTTTTTAACATCACAGCAACATGCAAGCCACCACAGTGAGACAAATGGATACATATTTGGTTGCCCCATCTCTTTGCTCAGCCCCAATTGTCCAATCAACAGCTGTTGAAATACCAGTTTTGATGCCTTGTCTTGTCCTGTGATGAACATAACCTAAGAATCCCTGTATCTTCCCATAATTTGAACTGTAAACAATTCTTGGAATAAAATTAGTTGGTTTTCTCTTACTGCAAAAATTATTTTTCAGATATTTTAAGGTCATACTCTTTGATATGAGCCAACCCAGCTGTCATTTGATGTTATTAGTTTTAACCACAGTTTGAGAAAACAGGGCAACTTGTGACTTTTGTTGTTATTGTTGTTATGTGCTGTGGAGTTGGTTCCGACTCATAGCAGCCCTGTACAGGGTTTCCAACGCTGTAAATCTTTATGGGAGCAGAAAGCCTCATCTTTCTCCTGCGGAACAGCTGGTAGTTTCAAACTGCTGACTGTGAGATTAGCAGCCCGATCTGTAACCACTATGCTACCAGAGCTCCATATAAATACATAATTCAACAGCAATATAAAGCAGCAGTGAAATCATTTATTGAGCAATTACTTAGTAATATATTTTGATTACTTTGAATACACTGAAGTATTTATTTCTTAGAAAAACCATATGAGGTATGATTATTATCCCATTCTAAAGAAACTGCGTCTTAGTTTAAGTGAGGTTTCTCAAATAGTAAGTATCAGATATAAATTTCTAATCTAGATTTCCTTGACTCCAAAGATCTCTACATAGACTATTCCTGGTTAGACCTGTCATCTTTATAAAAAAAATTATTCTTAACTCTTATGTAACCAGATGCTTAAATGCCTAGTAAAATTTTCTCTTTGATCAACAAATTACATTATATTTCAAATTGACCTTTTGTTGGTTCTCCTTACTCTCAGAATAATTTTCTTTTTCTAAAAGCAAATGTGAATACCATGTCATTTCACCAATAAAAGAAAAGGGAAAGAAAAGCAGTTTTATTGGAATAAAAAGTCCATTAGTTTGTACTTCATTTATACCTTTGGAGACAAAATAGCAATGTTTAAAATGTTCTTTTATAGTCTGAAAGCATAACATTATATTATTTATGTAAATCACAGCAAACTATTAAAGAGAATTTGACAATGAACTAATATAAATGACATTTGGGGGGTAAGTTTTTGAGGTTGAAAAATAATTTTATTGATACTTTTTGTAAATGTCATCATTAAGCCATTTGTCATTTATTTGTGCACATACATTACCATTTTCTCTGAGATTGAAGTGAATGATCAGCAAAAGTGTAGCTAGTAATTGTTGCATACTTCCGAGTTCTCCATAGCCAATGATTTTTTGTTTTCCTGAAGTCATCCGTGTTTATTTAGCCTTCCTGTATCAAACAAAAGGTAAAGAATTCACATCGACCACCGTCAAAGCATGTGTTTCAAATTAACATCAGAATTCTGTTTTCAAAAAAATTTCTTTACAATTAAACAAACAGTAGCATAAGACACAGGTTAGTTGGTTCTTTCTTCAGAGAAGTCGCATAATGAATGAATCCTAGGTACTTCTCTGTGTTGAATTTGAGAGGTGAAAAAAAAAAAAAAGAAAGTGGCCTTTTCCATTCCAAATCCTGGAATCCTGGAAGCCAACTGTAGAGGAGAGTGGGAGAGTGAGCCACATCTGAAGAACAGGGAAACTGGCTGGATTAAAGAAACAGGGGTACCTGCTCCATCAGACAACAGAGAAATACTAAGAGTCCTGCGTTCAGAATTTTGTTTTCTTAGAGATGAAGAAAATATACAAGCACCTAAAGCTCTAGGAAAATGTTCTTATGATGAAGAAGCCCTATAGTCCATCAGCTGCACTTGACTACCTGAGCTAGCTGTCTCCTGGCCCAAGGCCAGCTTTCCACCTCACTCCGTTATTTTTTATTCTTCTCGTACCTATTGATTCTTGAAGTTCTTAAGGGCAGCTTTATCTCAATAATTTATTACTTTCCATAGATGGTTGATAAGTCTGTGCCATCTGCTAAAAACAAAAGTCAGTCCCATTGCCATAAAGTGGAATTATTCTATAGAGTTTTTTTGGACATATCTTCATGGAAGCGGATCACCACGTGTTCTTCAGCAGTGCTGTTGGGTGGGTTTGGATCACTAACCTTTAGGTTAGTTGTTGTTATGTGTTATCAAGTAGATTCTGACTCATAGTGACTGCTTATGATAGAGTAGAACTGTCTAGAGCATTTCCTATGCTGTCAACTTTATAGGAGAAAATCACATTGTCTTTTTTTTTCCCATCAGCAACTAGTGGTTTTGAACCACTGACCATTTGGTTAGCAGCTGTGTTCTTAATCAGTATATAACCAATTTGTACCACACAAGGATTTGCCATCTGCCAAAAACATTCTTAATTATGTTTTAGGTTACAAATTACCCAACAAAGTGCATGTCTTAGCCATCTCATTTTGTTCCATTTTTCTGCATGTGATATTGCCATCACTAATGTCAAGCAAAAGGAGCTCTGGTAGCATAGTGGTTACGAATCAGGCTGCTAACCTCAAGGTCAGCAGTCGAAACTACCAGTGGTTCCGCGGAAGAAAGATGAGGCATTCTGCTCCTGTAAAGATGTACAGCCTCAGAAACCCTGTGCAGGGTCACTATGAATCGGAACTGACTCCATGGTACTTAACAACAACAACAACAATGTCAAGCAAAAGTGTCACACTCCTAATATTTTTCTGTAACATCATTCCAGGGATGAGTTTGCATCAAAGCTATTCAAGACTCAATGAGTATTTTAAATAAACAAGGAGCAAAATGTTGGCCTGCCAACAATGTGAAGTACAAGGATAAGTAAAAAATATTGCTACTAGATTTTCAGTTCATACATGCACAAGTTTATTCCAAACAAAACATGTTTAAACATGTCTCTGAAATCAGTGGATGACTGTAGACAAGTTCTTTCAGTAATACACTCATTTTAGTCTTGTTAGGGTGCCTTCAAAACTATTTAGTTAAAACAGTGGATTCCAAGGAGATCCCTGGGCCCGTTAAATTCAAGGCAGAGAGGATAACTCAGAAGGTTATGGTTATACTTATTGGGGACCCCAAAGGAGTAATATTGACAGATGTTCTAGAAGAACACAGGGTGACCATGGGGCATTATTAGGAAGAAATTTTAACAAAATTGAAAAATGTATTAGTGAGAAAAAGTCAGGAATATTAAACCAATGGGTTTCTTTCCAACACAACATAGACTATGCTCATTATTGTTGGGAAACCTTAATTAGCTGTAACTACAGTCCTGATCTTATTCCTCCACATTTCTTTTTGTTCCCCAAACTGAAAAAATATTTAAAAGGAACAGAAAATGACTGTTCTCAAATGACAAACAAAGCTGTTGTTTGATGTGTTGTAAATCAGAGTGCAGAATTTTTTGGTGTAGATTGGTTGTTGCTGTAGTTAAGTGCTGTTGAGTAGGTTCTGACTCATAGCAACCTGGTATAGGGTTTCTGAGGAGTGGCTGGTGAATTTGAACCACAGATGTTGTAATTCAAACCAACCTTGTGATCAAGTGCTTATCCTACAGTGCCATACCAGAAGAGACCATCTAGGTCTATACATTGCCTTCAGAAGTATATAGACCTAGATAGAGGATAAGCTCAGAAACAATAGGTTCACATTTTGATATTTTTGTTTAATACAGGGGCTGCAGGATAATACAGTGGTCTGCAATGCCATTTTAAACTGTAAGGTCAGCAGTTCAAATCCACCAGCTTCCCCTCAGAAATCCTGTACAAGGTCACTATGAGTCAAAACCTTCTCAATCGATAGCACTTAACAACTACAACTTCTGAACTTTACCTTATATTCCAATAGCTTTGGCATTAATCATTTTCTTCAAAGCACTTTTCAGCTTTTTCTTAATGAATATACTGTATTTTACTCAGGTTATAAACAATTCACAAAATATTGATGTTGTTAAAACTTTCATATACTTTATCAAATGCAGAATGATTTTGTGAAGGAAGAGTTTAACAATCTTTTCTTAATTCTAGTTGGGGAAGATGGAGGAAGGAAAAATAGAGATATATATTATCCTTACTTGATTAATGTGACAACTCATACAGAGAATACTTTTATGAACATTCAAATTTAACCTGAGAAAAAGTCCAATAGTGTCTTTGTCATATTAAATTTGCATAGCAGTCAACATATAAAAAATAAGCACTTAGCTATTCTAATGACTCAGCTATTCTAAGGACTCCTGCTGAGGCACTATAGGATCAGTACTGGACTTTGAACCACAAGGTCAGCAGTTCAAACCCACCAGCTTCCAATTTGGGTCACTGTGAGTTGTAACTGACATAATGGCACTAAACAGCAACAAAATTCTAAGGATTTTCCTAAGTTCATTACATACATTTAAACTGTCATTTTTCTAATAATTAATAATTTTCCTGTGAGGGAGAAGACTGAACAAAGTAGAAGCAGTTAAGTCTATGCATATATTCTAAAATCTTTTTAATCTAGTCCTCCATCTACCTTATTAGCATCTTGGGAAATTTTTCATATTTCTCCTTGTTTGTTGAGCTGGTCTTGGGGCCCTTTGTTCTCTAATCAATTCTTAGTCTTTACCTTGCTGAGTTATTGTTTGAACCCTGAGGTTATCAATACCTGCAGTTTGTTTTCTCCAGGTGACTTTGCATCTAGCTGGGAGGAATGGATGAGACATTCCTTGTGAAAGAAAAGCCAGGGAAAGGCCCCTTCCATTCATCCGCCCTCCTCAACTGATCTCTAGCAGCTGACTATCTCTTCATTGACTCCAATTTTTGAGTGACATACTCAGTCATTTTTGCCTCTTTTTGGATGATAATGAACCCTAGATTCTGAAAACGTCTCTGCCAGTATCCCTCTAGTTTAAGAGTGGTAGTGCCTTCTTTCTGTGCTGAAGTCTTGGTTACCTCATTGTCTTAGGCTGGGTTTTCTCAAGAAGCAAAACAAATGAAACACACACAAACACACATATAAATATGTGTATATATATTTGCTATTGTTAAGTGCCATTGAGTCAGTTCTGACCCGTAGAGACCCTGAAGAAGGTTTCCAAAGAGTGGCTGGTGAAGTTAAAGTACCGACCTTGTGGTTCAAACTGACTTGTAGTCCTGTGCATTAACCCACAATGCCACAAAAATAACATATATATATATGTATATGTATAGACATAGATAGATAGAAGTTTATTATCAAGGAAATGGATTACAATTGTAGAGTCCTAGATCCATAGCAGAAAAGAGAGAGAGTGTGTTCCCCATGTGTCCTTTACATTGGGAGCAGGCCACACCCCCAAGGAAGCATCCCTTCGATTGATTGGCTGTTCAGGGCCACTCATCATAGTTAACTATGCCTGTATTAGGCTTCATCACCATGGGAATAAGAACATCTCAACTAAAGAAGCAAAACCCAACTGCTAAACCTCTGGAAATCCTGGCCTAGTCAAGTTGACACAAAACCCTATTACAGTCCACCCTTGTCAACTTGAAATCTATAAATGATATACATAGTCTCTAAATAATGAAAATTGTAATGTCATACTTGTGCCTAACATGATATACCTAAAACACATAGAACAGAATGCACTGGCCTCATTTTCATCTTACATGTCACAAATGAAGAAAGCCAAAAAATTTAAGGCACACATAGAAAACAAAGCTGTATATATATGTTGTTGTTGTTGTTGTTAAGTGTTGTTAAGTTGTTGTTGTTGTTGTTAAGTTCTGACCCATAGTGACCCTGTAGAGGGTTTCCAAGAAGCAACTGGTGAGCTTGAACCTTGCAGTTCAAACCGACTTTGTAGTCTAGTGCATTAACCCACAGAGCTACGCAGGACTCCATATATATTTATTTCCAGCACCCATGCATATCTAGTTTTAAATAATAGGCAGGAGAAATTAGTATCCATAAGGCAAACACATAAACCTTTTAAAACACTCAAATTCAATCTTTTTTTTTTTCTACTTTGGACACAGCCCTTTTATATGCATATGGCCTTGAGCCTCTGGCAGGGTGGATCTCTCAGTAGGCCATGGCCCCTGATCCTATCTTGTTTAACTAGCTCCAGGCAACTTCAGAAGCTGCTGCTCTTCCCTCTGCTTAAGCATTTTAGCCCGTGTCCATTCTTTCTGTTACAAAATCTCATAGTTTCACAAGTCTGGAGCCATTGCATTGAATCCTACTCCTGAGGCCAGATGATTAAACAAAGTGGGGACCATGTTTGTTTCCTCTGACTCCATAGGGGGAAAGAGGACCAAACTCAAAATCATTCAGAAGCTGATTCCTATGGGGAATTCCTATACCTCCACCCTATATCAGTGCCTTTAAAATTAGTTATGCTTGAGAACCAATTTAGAAAACTTATCCTTGTGATTTTGTTTCTCTAGAACCCCACTCTTTCAGTACCACTCGGCTTAGACCAGGTTTTCTAGAGAAGCCAAACCAGTGAAACATTTTATATATACATATACATATACATATACATATATATATACCTGGTGTGCAGCTGTGGGTTAATGCATCAGACTGCAAGCTCACCAGCTGCTCCTCGGAAACCTTATACAGGGTCGCTATGGGTCAGAATTGACTCGATGGCGCTTAACAACAATAACATATATAAATATATGGAGTTCCTGGTGTGGCGCTGTGGGTTTATGTGCTGGACTGACTGCAAAGTCAAAGTCAGTTTGAACTGCAAGGTCACTGGTTCAAGCTCACCACATGCTCCTTGGAAACCCTATACAGGGTCTGTATGTGTCAGAACCGACTCAACAGCACTTAACAACAACATATATACATGGTGTCCTGGTATGGTGCTGAAGGTTAATATGCTGGACTGAAAGGTTGGTTTGAACCACAAGGTCAACAGTTCAAGCTCACTAGACAATCCCCAGAAACCCTATACAGGGTCGCTTTTGAGTTAGAATCAACTCAACAATGCACACATATAAATGCACACAGAGAAAGAAGTTCATTATCAAGGAAATGGTTTATAATTATAGATTCCCAGTTCCACAGTGAAAGAGAGAGAGAGCCTTTCCCGCCTGTCCATTATATTGGGAGCAGGTTCACACCCTCAAGGAAGCATCCCTTCAATTGATTGACTGCTTTGGGCCACTCACCATAGTTAACTAACTAGGCCTGTATTAGGTTTCACCACCATGGGAATAAGTACATCTCAACTGTGAAGCCTCTGGAAATCCTGAATTAGCCAAGTTGACATTTTTGTCAACTGTTAAGCCCTTATTACATACATCATCCTCTGCTTGACTTTTAGAGCTAATTACTTTTATTCAGTTAATACCATTTGCCTTTCCTGAGGGAGCAGTGGCTCTATAGGATAAGCACTAGACTACCACACACAAGGTTGGCTGCTCAAGCCCATCAGCTACTCCGAGGGAAAAAGATGAGGCTTTCTGCTCCCTCACAGATTTACATTCTCAGAAACCCCATACAGGGTTGCTATGAGTCAGAACCAACTTGATGGCACTTAACAACAACTTATTTTGGATGGACCTTGAGTGATACACTTGCCGGTACTCTAATGATGACTTTAAGAATTTTCTATATCCTAGTACAGAAATATGATCCTTCCCTTTGGGGCATACCAACTATTTTTTAGCACTGGACTACTAACTGTTCAAACACATTGGTTGGTCCCAGGGAGAAAGATGAGGCTGTCTAATCCTGTAAATATGTAGTCTCAGAAACCCTATATAGGCTCTCTATGAGTTGAAATCTGTTTGATGGCAGTGGCTTTGGGGTATTTTTGTTAGCTTGTTTATTACCTAGAAAATGATTCTTCCATTCTCCCCTTCCCTCTTCCTTCTACTCTTTATGGTAAGCACAAAAGAACGTGTGAATATGAGTGTGCATATGTATATTAGTGCTGCTGCTCTTGGATTTCTTGAACATATATTTGGGAGTGGGATATCTGAATCATAAGTACTTGTATTTCTAGCTTTTTGTGGATGCTCTGTGTTTTCCATAGTGGTTGTACAGTTTTACCATCCCATCAATAGTATGAAAGAGTTCTACTATTCCCACAGACTTTCCAGCATTTTTTTTTTTCTTTAAAAAAAAAATTGCCATTTTTGCAGGTAGGAGATGGTATCTCATTGTAGTTTAGATTCGTATCTTTCTAATGACATCACAAGGTGCTCTGGTAGCGTACTGGTTATGAATTGGACTGCTAACCTCAGGGCCAGCAGTTTGAAACTACCAGCTATTCCATGGGAGGAAGATGAGGCTTTCTGCTCCCATAAAGGTTTACAGCCTCAGAAACCCTGTTCAGGGTCGCTATGAGTCGGAACTGACTCCATGGCACATAACCACAACCTATGGCATCACATTCATCGTCAAAAAGAACATTTCAAGATCTATCTTGAAGTATAACATTGTCTGTGATAGGATAATATCCACGCGCGTGGAGGAAGACCAGTTAATGCCACAAATACTCAAGTTAACACACCAATCACAAAAGTAAGTAATAATGAAATTGAAGAATTCTACCAATTTATTCAGTCTAAAATTGGTCAAACTGGCAATCAAGATGTATTGATAATTACTAGTGATTGGAATATGAAGGTTAGAAACAAAGAGGAAGGGTCAGAAATTGGAAAATATGGGTTTGGTGATAGAAACAATGCTGGAGATCACATGACATTATTTTGCAAGTCAGATGACTTATTCATCACACATACCTTCTTTAAACAACATAAAAAGCTGTTATACACATGGACTTTGCCAGATGGAATACAGAGGAATCAACTTGAATACATCTGTGGGAATAGATGGTGAAAAAACTCAATATCTTATCAGCCAAAACAAGGCCAGAGGCTGACTGTGGAACAGACCATCAATTGCTCACATGCGATTTCAGACTGAAGCTGAAGAAAATTAAAGCAAGTCTACAAGAGTCAAATTATGACCTTGACCATTGTTTTTGTTTTTGTGTGCCATGGAGTCTGTTCCGACTCATAGCATCCCTGTACAGGGTTTCCAAGGCTGTAAATCTTTACAGAAGCAGAACGCCTCATCTTTCTCTCGCGGAACAGCTGGTAGTTTCGAACTGCTGACCTTGTGGCTCGCAGCCCGATTCGTAACCACTACGCTACCAGACCTTGACCATATCCTACCTGAATTTAGAGATAATCTCAAGAATGGATATGATGCATTAGACATTAATGATCAAAGACCAGAAAAGTTTTTGGATGACGTCAAGAGCATCATTTAGGAAGAAATCAAAACGTCATTAAAAATAGAGTAAAGAAAGAAAAGGCAAAAGCAGATGTCAGAAGAGACTGAAACTTGCTCTCCAGTGTAGACATGCTAAAGCAAATGGAAGAAATGAAAAAGTAAAAGACATGAACAGAGAATTTCAAAGGGCAGTGCAATAAGACAAGTATTATAGTGAGACATGCAAAGATCTGGAGTTAGAAAACCAAAAAGGAAGAACACACTCACATTTCTCCAACTGAAAAAACTGAAGGAACAATTCAAATCTCGATTTGCAATAATCCATGGGCAAATATTGAATGATGCAGAAAACATCAAAAGAAGATGGAAGGAATACACAGTCATTGTATCAAAAATAAATGGGTGATGATCTACCATTTCAAGAGGTAACATAGCATCAAAAACTTATGATACTGAAAGAAGAAGTTCAAGCTGCCCTGAAGATATTGACAAAAAAACATGACTCTAGGAACTGATGGAAAGCAATCTGAAAGTTTTCAAGAGACACTCACTCATCTATGCCAAGCAATTTAGAAGGCCTGGCCAACCAATAGGAGAGATCCATATTTGTGCCCATTCCAAAGAATTTAGAAACAATATAATTAATATCACATGTAAATAAAATTTTACTGAAGATAAATTTAAAACTAGTTTCAACAGTACATTAACATGGAATTGCCCCAAACTCAAGCTGCATTCAGAAGAGGATGTGCAACTAGAGGCATCATTGTTGATGTCAGATGGACATTAACTGAAAGTAAAGAATACCACAGAAATTTTACTTGTGGTTTGTTGATTACGCAAAGGCTTTTGATTGTGTGGATCATGACAAGTTATTGATACCATTGTCATGCTCCTGTCACAATAATTGTGCACTATTAGTCATATTTAGTAGACTATTTATGTCCAAACTTAGTTCCACTAGTTTTTTTTCTTACACAGTCTTCCAGGAAATTTTTAATTTTGGATTTAGATCCATTTTGAATTCATTTTTTTAATGGTGTGAGATATGAATCCTGTTTCACTTTTCTGCACATGCTAATGTCATTTGTTAGACAGTTTCTTCACCATTGGATGAACTTTGACCTTTGATCAAGATCAAGTATCCTTATTGTTGTTTTTGTTAGGTGCCATGGAGTTGGTGCTGACTGATACTGACAATCTGCACATCAGAACGAAACAATGCCTGGTCCTGTACTAGCCTCAAAAATGTTGTTATTTTTGTACCCATT
>NW_006408655.1:2234839-2241245 GCF_000296735.1 Chrysochloris asiatica
CTTTTTGTTTTGTTTTGTTTTAAGTTTTTATTATGATTTGAATTATAGTTTACATGGGAGAACATTGGTTTTATACTCATTGTTTCATTGCAATGATTACAATCTCCTCAGTGCATCATCATTCAATAGTATTTGCTTGTATTCCTTCTGTTTTTTAGCCATTCGAAGTCTTTACATCCTCACTTCTAAGGAGTATTCTGACTGTGCTTTCTGCAATAGAAAGCAGTTAATTCTTCTGGCAGTCCCTGATATATGCAATATTCTTCGCCAACACTATAATTCAAAAGTAAATTCTTCTTTGGTCTTCCTTTTTCACTGTCTAGTTTTTACATGCATATGAGTTGACTGAAAATAGCATGGTTTGTGTCAGGCACACCTTGATCCTAAAAGTTACAACTTTGCTTTTAATATTTGAAGAAGTATTTTGCACTATATTTGCCTAATGCGATGTGTCATTTTATTTCTTGACTGTTGGGCATCTATTGATAATCCAAGTACAATGAGAATCTTGACAATTTCAATTGTTCTCCATTCATTAAAATGCTGCTTATTGTTCCAGTTGTGAGGACCTTGTCTCCTTTATGCTAAGATGTAATCCATACTGCATGCTGTAGTCTTTGAATAGAGAGTATTTCATTAGTAAGATTGCCATGCCCTTCATTGGTATTACTAGGGGGTTCAAACTACCAACCTTTAGGTTAGCCATCAAGTGAAATTGTTTGTATCATCTAGCTATCTAGAACCACTGCCCACTGTCATAGAGTCAATTCATCTAGTGACCCTGTATAGGGTTTCCAAGGCTATATAAATCTTTACGGGAGCACAAAGCCTCTTTTTCTCCTGAGAATCACTTTGTGGGCTTGAACTGTTGACCTTGTGGTAAGCAGGCCAGTACTTACCCTAAAGTACCACCAGAGCAACCTAAAGACATATATAAATGCATAGTATACATCTTATAGAGGTTTATTTTAATGGATTGTAGTAAGGATCGTTGTTGTTAAGTGTTGTCAAGTTGATTCATAGTGACCCTGTATAAGGATTCCATGGACTGGCTGGTAAGTTTCAACCACTGATCTTGCAGTTCAAACTGACCTTGCGGTCTAGTGCTTTATCCCACAGCATCACACTAGGACTCAGGTTAAAAACTTATAAATCAAGTCAGTCCACTTTTTGTTCGATTTAGTGTCCTAGAACTTTATATATTTGTGATCAGAGTAAATAAAACCTTAGAAATATTTTGTTGGTTAGTAACAAACTAGCTTCTAAGTATAAAAATTAAAATTATTTAGAAAATAGATACATCTGCAAGTAGAAAGTGTGTAAATGATAATGAACTTGATGGAGCTTATAATGTAGAAGGTATCTGAATAGTCTAGGCCTTTAAGGTGATTCAAACTAATATATTTTTTTTCGTTAGTCCACTTAACATTTAATGTAACTTCTGATACAGTTTGATTTAGAGCTATTGGGCTGTTACTTATTTTCTACTTGATCCATGTTTATATTCCTTTTTTATTCCTTGTGTTCCTTCTTTTATTGTTAACTGTAATATGTACCATTTCCTTGTATTTACTAATGTAAAGTAATAAATTTCCTACTTCCCCAGTACTAATGGTGGTGGTGGTATACCACTGAGTCGATTTAAACTCATAGCAACCCTGTATAGAGTTTCTGAGATTGTAAATTATTACGGGAGCAAAAAGCCTCATCTTTCTTCCACACAGTGACTGGTAGATTTGAACTGTTGACCTTGTGATTAGCAGCTTTAAAACCTCTTTACTCACTTCCCATCATATAGGTCCTATAGAACAGAATAAAACTGCTACATAGGATTTCAAAGGCTGTAAATCTTTAAGGAAGCAGACTGCCTTATTTTTCTCCCATGGAATGACTGGTGGATTTGAACTTGTTGGTTAGATTCTAATGCTTAATCCACTGCTCCACCAGAGTTCTTTAATACTCAGCTGTGCTTACCCAAATTCATTTTTCAAATGTATTGTTTTTATTGTTAGGTGCCATCAAGTTGGTTCTGATTCATAGTGACCCTAGGTACAGCAGAGCAAAACTCTTTCCCATCCTACACCAACTTCACCATTGTTATGTTTGTGCCCATTGTTATTGCCACTGTCCAATCCCTCTGGTTAAAGGTCTTCCTCTGTTTTACTGGACCATCACTTTACCAAGAAGAATGGTGAATTGTCTAAAGTATAAGAGATGAAGTTTCACCATCACTATTTCCAAGGAGCAAATCTGACTGTACTTCTTCAAAACATATTTGGTCATTCTTCTGGAAGTTTGTGGTATGTTTATATTCTTCCCCAACACCATAACCCAAATGCATTAATTATTATATAATCTTCCTTATTTGCTGTCCAACTTTCACATGCATATAAGACTATTGAAAAATACCATGGCTTAGGTCAGGTACACTTAGTCCTCAAAGTGACATCTTTGCTCTTTAACACTTTCAAGAAGACTTTTATAGCATATTTGCCTAATGCAATATGTTGTTTGATTTCTTGGCTGTTGTGTCCATAAATGTTGATTGTGGATACAAGTAAAATTAAATTTTTGACATTCTTTACTGTTTATTAGGATGCTATTTATTAGTCCAAATATTAGTGAAACATTTAATAATAATAATACATATATTAGTCAAATATATCATTCATATATTATTTGCACTTATTTATACATAGCTTACTGATTCATATATTGTTGTTGTTATTAAGTGCTACCAAATCCCTGTATAGAGTTTCTGAGGTGTGGCTGGTGAGCTTGAACCACCAACATTGCAGTACAGTGCGTTAACCAGGATTCATGTTAAAGTGGTGTGCCAACTTTCTTGGCCATGATTCTCAGTAATTTGGCAGTTATGATGTAGTCATCACCCATAATGATATTTAATGTAATTTCCTATATGATAAGATCTGTTACAAGCAGTAAGTCAGTTGAAAGAGTGTTTCCTTGGAGGTGTGGCCTACATTCAATAGATATGAGGATTCTGGCAAACCTCACTGACTTTTTGTTCAGTCTAGATCTTGTATGTAACTTGACATCATCTGACCTCTTATTCTCTGGACTTGAGCCAGCATCCTGCCATATTGAACTGTAAATTTTAGGATTGGTTAGTTACTGTAGTCTGTCAGTTAGCAGCCTGCTCTCTGACCTACCAATCTTGTCAGCTCCTGCAGGTATGTGAGTGCAGGAAAAACCTCCAGTCTAACATCTGATCCGTGGACTTGAGACTTGTCAGTCTCCATAGCCATGAGAGACGTTTCCTTGAAATAAATCTCTTCTATATATACATATATTAGATTAAGTGATTTTGATATTCTAGAAAATTCAGCCTACGATAACCAGTATTCATTTATACTTTTTCTTTCTGATAGTCTTCATTCTGTTCTGTATTTCCATGTTTCTTTATGGAATAATTTTTCTGCCTGAAGAACTCTTTTTCATTTGTTGTTTTGTTATTGCTGTTGTTCATGACTTCTGACGATAGATCAGTTGACTCATTGCCTAAACAATTGTTATTGCTAACCTTCATTTTTCTTTTTTTAAAGTTTTTATTGTGAATTAAGTGAAAGTTTACAGGGCAGATCACCAGTTTTACATTCAACAAATCATATATTTGTTTCATTACAATGAAACATTATAATCCCCTCCATGTACCATCAGTAACAATATTTGTCTCTATTCATGCTAACCTTCATTTTTGAAAAATATTTCCTTGGATATAGAATCCTGGAATTTATTTTATTTTAGTCCTTCAGAAATGTTTTCCCATTTTTTAAATTGTATTAATTCTGTTGAGAAGTCTGATGTAATTGTTATTGTTCATTTGAAGAATGTTTTTCCCTTTTGTCAACTTAAAAAAAACAAAAAAACTTTTACTGATATTTGAATGAAAGTGTACAAAGCAAATTGGTTTTGCATTCAGCAATTCATGCACATTTTGTTTTGTGACATTGATTGCAATCCCAACAACATAATGGCACTCTGTCTACTTCATCCCTGTGTTTGCTGTTTCTATTAATTCTCTTTCCTAACCCTTTCTGCTTTTTGAGCTTTACCAATGGCATAATGCTGCCCTCTGATCTCATATGGTGTGTTTCTCTAGTGAGTGTGTACCTCACTGGTGCTATTGTTCACCTCATGTTGTTGTTACTTTTAGGTGCTGACGAGTTGGTTCTGACTCACAGTGACCCTGTTCACAACAGAACTAAAAACTACTGGGTCTTGCATCATTCTCACAATTGTTGTTATGCTTGAGCCCTTTACTGCTGTCACTGTGCCAATCCATCTCATTGGGAGTCTTCCTCTTCTTCACTGACCCTCCATTTTACCAACCATAATGTCCTTCCCCAGGGATTGGCCCCTCCTATAATATGTCCAAAGTATGAGAGACATAGTCTCACCATGATTGCTTCTATATGAGAGACATAGTCTCACCATGATTGCTTCTAAGTATCATTCTGGCTGTACTTCCTCCAAAATAGATTTGCTTGTTTTTCTTGCAGTCCATGGTACTTTCAATTTTTTTCTCCAATACCATACTTACATGTATCAATTGTTCTATGGTTTTTCTTATTTATTGTACAACTTTCACATTCATGAGAGGCAGTTGAAAATACCATGGGTTGGGTCAGGAGCACCTCAGTCCTCAAACTGACATCTTTCCTTTTGAACACTTTAAAGAGGTTTTGTGAAGTAGATTTGCCTAATGTAGTATGACATTTGGTATCTTGACTGCAGTGTCCAGGAGTGTTGATTATGGATCCAAGCAAATTGAAGTCTTTGACAACTTCAATATTTTATCCATTTATCATGATGTTATTTATTGATCCAGTTGTGAGCCTTTTCATTTTCTTTACATAGAGGTACAATCCATTCTGAAGGCTGTAGTCATTGATCTTCATCGGTAAGTATTTTAAGTTCTCTTTACTTTCAGCAAGCAAGGTTGCATCATGTGCATATCACAGACTGTTAATGAATCTTACTGTGATCCTGATGCCATGTTCTTCTTCATATAACCCAACCTCTTGAATTATTTGCTGAGCATACAAATTGAATAACTGTGATGAAAGAATACAACCATGGCACACACCTTCATATTTTTAAACCATTCTCTATTCCTTTGCTCTGTTTGAATGACTGCCTCTTGGTCTATGTAAAGGTTCCTCATGAGCATAATTGAGTGTTCTGGAATAGCCATTCTTTGCAGTGTCATCCATAACATGTCATGATAGACAGAGTTGAAAACATTGCATTGCCAACAAAGCACAAGTAAATAACTTTCTGGTATTCTGTGCCTTCAGTCATCTGATGTCAGCAATTCTATCTCTATTTCCATGTCCTCTTCCCAATCTGGTTTGCGTTTCTGGCAGTTCCCTGTCAATGTGTAGTTGCAGTCGTTTTAAAATTATTTTCATTTTATAGGCCTGTCTATTGTTTGGCCAAAAGTTGAGCCACGGGATGAGTTCAGGCCCAGACATAAAGAGACCTTTGTCTATTGTTAAGCTTCATATTTTGTCTTTGATTTACCCTATTAGTGGCTCACAGAGCTTCTGGATTTTGTAAATTAATGTCTCACAGCTTTGAAATTAGCTTAGTCATTATCTGCTGAAATTTTCTTTCTGTTTTATTCTTTTACCGCCTCTCAATTTTTGGACACCGAACATGCATATGTTAGAGCTTTTGAGAAATTCTCACTTGTCTCTTCTATTCTTTGTTTTTCCCATGCTGACTCCATGGCACATAACCACCACCACCACTTCAATTGGAGTACTGGTGTTGTGCTATAGGCTAAATAC
Source organism: Chrysochloris asiatica (assembly GCF_000296735.1). Taxonomy (NCBI): domain Eukaryota; kingdom Metazoa; phylum Chordata; class Mammalia; order Afrosoricida; family Chrysochloridae; genus Chrysochloris; species Chrysochloris asiatica. The sequence continues at coordinate 2,240,656 of NW_006408655.1, forward strand.
TGAACCACAAGGTTGGTTTGAACTGCAAGGTTGGTGGTTCAAACTCACCAGTTGCCCCTTGGAATCCCTGGATAGGATGCTATGAGTCAAAACCAACTTGACGGTACTTAAAAATAGCAACAGCTTCACTTGAATAATTTTGCTGGATTGTTTTCTAATTGAATACACTATGTTATACCATGACCAATCTGTTATTAATATCTATTAATATCTTTATTATAAATAGTTTTCTATTTTCAGTTATAAAATGTTCATTCGATTTTGAAAATAGAGTTACATTTCCAGTGAATTTCCCCATTATTTCATCTATTTGATTCATTTTTTGTTTTGAACATATTACAATTCTTTTAAAATCTTCTCTGATAATTTATACTTGGATTAACTTTATGTCTGTTTTTCTGCCTGTCATTTCTTTCTTTAATCAGTAATATTTTCTTAATTTTTCAGTTTAGTTCTCTTGTGTCTTCATTGAGTCTCTTTCTAATTGTTTTGTCCTTCATTGAAAGTGGTGTGTTAAAATTTATGATTATTGTAGAATGAATTCCTGGTATGGTATAGTAGCATCAGCACCGGGTAGTGAACCACAAGGT
>NW_006408655.1:2253625-2268883 GCF_000296735.1 Chrysochloris asiatica
AGTTCAGAATGTTGAAATATAAGATCTTATGTTTGTTCAAAGGCTGTCTGTCTGCTAGACAGAGGTTTCCTATGTGCGATTCCGCCCCTTTTCCCTGAGATTGCCCTACCTGAGCTGCCTTTTCAGTGACGCACTGGAAGTCCTCTCCCCTGATTTGGTTTTTATATAAGGTGTGAGGAAAAGGTCTTGTTTCATTCTTTTGCATATCATTTTCCATTCTGCCAGTTCAGTATAATTTTTTAAATTTATAATATTAACCCTCTAATAACTCTCTCTGTGGAAATCTGGGGGCTTGTCCTCCATCAAACTTGAATATTCTCAGATATATAATAAAATGTATGGACCTTTTACATGGTGTATAAATCTATGATGTAGTAATAAAAGAAATGTGCTGATTTTTCCCTCTTAGTTTCTTATAAAATTCCCTCACATTTCCCTTTGTTCACTTTGATTTTGAGCTTATTACTGGTTTTTGTTGTTGCTGTAAAGTACCATTGAGTTGGTATTGACCCATAGTGGCCCTGTATAGGGTTTCCAAGGAGCAGCTGGTGAGTTTGAACCGCCAGTGTTGCAATTAAAATGGCTTTGCAATCTGGCATATTAACTCACAGCGTCAGACCAGGACTAGACAATTTTTAATATGAAAATATTTCAATAAAGCCTAGAAAATAAATCAATTTGTACAGCACTTTCCTGCTATTCAGACTCTAAGCCCTTGAAGCTGTATCTTCTATCTTATTGCAATATTATACATTGTATTGATATCATCTATTAATGTTTCTAACTTCAGAGTGAAAATAAAACTTCCTCAAGGGCAATGGCGATTCCTATTTGTCTTAGTTATCTAGTGAGTGCTGCTATAACAGAAATACCACAAGTGGATGAGTTTAACAAAAAGAAATTTATTTTCTCACAATTTAGGAAAACGGAAATCTGATTTCCGCATGCCAGCTCTAGGGAAAGTTTTGCTCTCTGTCAGCTATGAAGGAATGTCCTTGTCTCTTCAGTGTCTGCTTTCAAGTTCATTGGAGATTCCCACGTGCCTTAGCATATTTCTTACTCCATCTCTGCTTTACTAGCTTGTCTAATCACTTTTCTGATTCAAGAGACCGAATCAAAACATTGTTGTTTAGTGCCATTGAGTCGGTTCCAACTCATAGAGACTTTGTATAGTGTTTCCAAGGAGTGGCTACTCAAATTCTGCCTCATGCGGTGGGTTAATGCGCCAGACTGCAAAGCCATTTGAACTGCAAGGTTAGTGGTTCAAGCTCACCAGCTGCTCCTCGCAAACCCTATACAGGGTCGCTATGGGTCGGAACCAACTTGATGGCACTTAACAACAGCAATGTAACAATCACAGTCCATCTCCAAATGGGATTATAACCACTGGCTTACAAGTTCAGATTCACAATACATATCTTTGAGGAGCATATTAATATTATTAATCTTTTATTCTCTTCATCTAAAAATTACTGTCATACAGTTATGTTATGGATGTTTATTGGAAATAATAGATTTTTATTTCCACTAAACATCAATGGGTACTTATTGGAAACACAAGCTACAGTTTTGATATCAGTAAGCTTTATAAGGAGTTTTAACAGTTTAGGTTCAGTGTCTTTTTGGTATGAAAACACAAAGGCAAAAAGTTGAAATATCTTGTTCAACTGCAAGTACAAACTATCTAGCATTATTTGGTGTACCGTAGGATAAGCACTAAACTGCCAATCACAAGGTTATTTGTTCTAATCCATCAGGGTTTCCTTGGAAATCCTATGCAGGGTCACTATGAGGCAGACTGCCGGATGTCTATTAGTTTTATATACTGTGGTGGCTTGCATGTTGATGTGATTCTAACAGCTATATCACTAACATTTTAATACCAGTAGGGAACACTGGTATTAATACCAGTAGGGAAACTGCTAGTGGAAAGTTGAGTGTTTCAAACCCACCAGCTGAGACCCTTGGAAGCCTTATACAGGGTTACTATGAGTCAAAGCCAACTCTACGGCACCTAATGGACAGTACACCACAATGGACAGTTTTTAGTTGAGCTCCTAAACTAGGACAGACTAGGAAGAAGGAGAAGCAGACTTCTCTAGCCACTGAAAACCTATGAAGAGCAGTAGAACAATGTCACATAGCACCACAATAAGAGAGATTGAAACATGATGAAGAGCACCAGAATATGATAGTGCTGGAAGATGAACCCCTCAGGTTGGAAGGCACTCAAAATATGATTGGAGAAGAGCCCCCTCCTCAAAGTAGAGTTAACCATGATGACACAAATGGAGTAAAACTTTTGAGATTTTCATTTGCTGATGGGGCACAACTCAAAATGAAGACAAACACCTTTAAACATCCATTAATAATCAGATTGTTGAATATTTGAAGTATGATTCTAGGAAAATTTGTCAAAACTGAAATGGAATGCATAAGCATGGTATCCTAGACATTAATGAACTGAAATGAACTAGTGTTGGCCATTTTGAATATGACAGTCATATGGTTTACTAAGCTAGGAGTGACAAGTTGAAGAGAAATGATGCCACATTCATAATCAAAAAGTACATTTCAAGATCAATCTTAAAGTATAATGCTCTCTGTCATGGGCTATCCATAAGCCTACAAGGAAGAACAATTATTACCGTTATTATTCACATGTACACACCAGCCACTAACATAAATGATAAAATTGAAGAATTCTACCAGCTTCTTCAGTCTGAAATTGGTCAAACATTCAATCAAGATGTATTGATAATTACTGGCAGAATTCTTCAGGAAAGGGTTGTTAAGTTCCATTGAGTCAGTTCTGACCCATAGCAACCTTTTATAGGGTTTCTAAGGAGCAACTGGTAGATTTGAACTGTCAACTTTGAGGTTTAAACTGACTTTGAGGTTCAGTGCTTTATATTATAGTAGAAAAAAGGAATGAGCTATAGTTAAAACCAACAACATAGATGAACTTCAAGATAGTTATATTCAGCAAAAATATAACAAAAATAAGCACATAATTATATAAAAAAATCATGCTTAAGAATGTTCATAACATCCATACCCCCAAACTGGAAACTATCTGAAAGTCGACTGACATTAAACCAAACCATAAAAATAAACAAAAGATAACTATGCCAAGTGAAAGAAGCCAGGCAAACAATTATATGTCCTTTATATTTTCTTTTATATACAAATCTAGAAAGTGCAAACTCATCTAGAGGGATAGAAATCAAATCAATAATTACCTGTTATAATAGTTATCTGTTGCTGTGTAACAATATTATCACAGACTTAACAGCTTACTTTTGAGGTATCAGACAGGACTGGTATTCGTTTGACTCTTGACTAGAGAAAGATAAGCTTCCAAATTCATGTAGTTGTTTGTAGAATTCATGTTGATTGAGAACCTTTGTGCTTTTTAGGTGCTGACCAAAGGATGACCTCAGTTTCTTGTTTCATGATCTTCTCCATATGGTGGCTCACAAGCTAGCACTTACTTCCTCAAAGACAGCAAGGAAAAGGGTCTTCTTTATTTCATAGTCAATGTAGCATATACAAGGGGGCTTCAACAAGTTTGTGAAAAAGGTAGAATTTAAAAGATAATGAAATTTTCTCACAAGCTTTTTGTATGTATAAGAATCACTTACATCCCATCACCTTTGCTGCATTGTATTGGTTAGAAGCAAGCCACAGGCTCTCTCACAGATCCTCAAGGTGTGGGGATTGAATGGGGAATCGAACAACAGGAGACAGATGTCATTGAACAACAGGAGACAGATGTCATTAGAAACTACGTGAATGTGTCTGCCATCCTTGAGGATGGTAAACTGAAGAGGGGAAGAGGAAGGGTTAGAGTTGCAAAAGGGCCCAAGGAAACTTGGAGATGATAGATATGTTCACGAAGTTGAATGTGGTAACTGTGGCTGTGGCCACAGTCTCATGGTTGCATGGTTGTATGTCTAAACTTATCAAATTGCATAGTTCAAAATGTGAGGTCTACTGTATGCCAATTACACTTCAACACTTTTTTTTTTTGTCAATCTAGATTCAAATGGAAGTCAAGTAAGAAGAAAAACGTGAAGGAAAACATTGACATTTCCTCTGGCATAAAGCAAGTCAATGGTAGGTCATTGAGTACTCTTTAGATGACAGTGTATTACTGATGCTAATGTAGTTTGCTTACTGAAAAAAAATGTAATGTATACAAAACATTCCTGCTACTGCTATCAATTTAAATGTTACAAAAATACGAGTTGTAGTTGTTTGTCTCTTACAAGAAATAATGAAGAAAAATGTGATTTGCATATAGTTCAACTGGCAAGTGAATTCTCCATTTGTTGGTTGGTTGGTTATGTGCCATGGAGTTGGTTCCCACTCATAGCAACCCTATGTAGGGTTTCCAAGGCTGTAAATCTTTATTGGAGCAATAACTCTCATTTTTCTCCCATGGAGCAGCTGGTAGTTTTGAACTGCTGACCTTAAGGTTAGCAGCCCAATTTGTACCAATATGCTACCAGAACTCCTTAATTTTCCACATAAAGTATGATTAAATAAGAAAACATTCTGTCACATTCATGAAGGTAGAGTTAGTGACTTTATAGAAGGCATATTATTTTATTGTCAGAATGCAAGTTCTTTTTCAGTTTATCATGATAAATTATAAAAATTTATTTTGCAACATAGGAAAATATGATGTAATTTGAAAGAAATGTGGATATTAAAATTGACTCACTTTTGTGTTTATTGCTAACTTTGCAAGTGTATTGGAGATAAATCATCAAAAGAACACAGGATGAAAAAACATAGCAGTGTATCATTTACTGGGGAGAAAAAACACTTGTAGATTAATACAGTATCTGCTTATAGAACCAGAATCAAGAAGATCTTACTTGTGGAGGAAAGAAAGTAACAATCACTGAGTATAAGCCCTGATTTAGGAAAATATCAGAGATATTTTACATGTGGTGGTGGCGGCTGTGTGCCATGGACTCATAGCGACCCTGCACAGGGTTTCCAAGACTGTAAATCTTTACAGGAGCAGAACACCTCATCTTTCTCCCATGGAACAGCTGGTAGTTTTGAACTGCTGACCTTGCGGTTCGCAGCCCGATTTGTAACCACTACGCTACCAGAGCTCCTTTGTACAAATTAAATATTTGATTATTACAGAATTCCTACACAGTCATTTTTAAAGATGAGGATACGGTAATAGGGTCACACAAAGATGTCCATAGTACCACTAAGTTCCCAATGATAGGTCATCGTCACCAAAAAATATGGAGTTTCATCAATATCAAATGCTGGGTACCTTCATGGTAAGAAGCACAGTTAGAGTCACCATGAATAGTTTCAAATCCTGGTTTTATAAAGTGGTCCAAGTCATTTAACTTCTCTGTGCCTCTGCTTTCTCTGTTGTACATTCAAATAAGTACCTGCCTCCTAGAGTTGTTTATGAGGAATTGGAGAATGCCTCTGAAGGGTTTAGAACAGTGCCAGTCACACAGTAAACACTCTATTACCTTTTGTTTTTATTATGTGCCTTTGGGAACGGAAACCAACACATAACCAAACCAGCTCTATCCACACCTAGATTCTGCATTCTGTCTTGTAAAACCAGGATGGTTAAATGTTTTGCTTCAGGACTTCATAGTATGTTCAGGTCTTTTATTGCTGAATGCTTGATATTTTCTTGCCTTTATTTGAGCATACAGATTTCTTTTCCTTTCAGAATGACTAATTTGCAAGCTTTATTGATTGTAACATGATAACCTGGCAAGTTATCTGGAAAGTAAATCAGATTATTTGTGAATGATGAAGTGACAAATTTTGTCTTTTTTGGATGAAAGACTCATACATTTCTTTCTTTCTTTCTAATAATTCAGAAATGGTGGGCCTGGTTGGATCTTAACTCCCATTTCAGCAGCAAGTGAGAGATTTAAGTAAAGATTTTAAAACATTGTAATTATGGTGATATAAGTGATGTTAGTAATAATATTTGCTGTTTATTGAATACGTACTATGTGCCAAGCATTGTAACAGTTATGTTGCAGAAGTTACTTCTTTAATTCACACATACATCATGAGTTTTGAACCATTTCTTTTTCACAGTTTACAGTCAATGAGACTGGTGATTATATAAGTTAGAGAAAAAGCAGAGCTAGGCTCAGCTCATATTAATTGAGTCATTTTACTCTTGGTACATTACTTCATCTTTCTGAAGAATGAGGTGTTGTGTAGTAGTGTAAAGTTATTTGGAAGACAGCTGGCTCCCTGCCAGTCTTCCTTTCCAAATGACAATTACAAAGTAGAGTTGCCCATAATGATGTGGATGGAGTAAAGCTTTCAGGACATCTTTTGGTGGTGTGGCGTAACTCAAAATGAGTAGAAGTATCTACAAATAGCCATTAGTAATCAAAATGTGAAATGTAGGAAATATGAGTCAAGGAAAATTAGAAATTGTTAACAATAAAATGGAACATTTGAGGATCAATATTCTATGTATAAGTAAGCTGAAATTGACAGATATTAACCATTTTTACCTCGTGTGGCACTGTGGATTAATGTGCTGGGCTGCAAAGTAGGTTTGAACCATAATGTCAGCAGTTCAAGCTCACCAGCCACTCCTTGGAAACCTTATACAGGGTTGCTATGGGTTGTAACTGACTGGACGGCACTCAGCAATAAGATGTACTATGCTAGGAGCACTCAAGTGAAGAGGAATGGTGTCACATTCATCATCAAAAAGAACATTTCAAAATCTATCCTGAAGTACAATGCTGTCAGTGATAGTACAATATCCCTATGCCTACAAGAAAGAACAGTTAATAGTAGTATTATTCAGATTTGCACACCAATCACTAATGCCAAATATTAAGAAATTGAAAATGTAACCATTTTCTGCAGTCTGAAATTGATGAGACATCAATCAAGATGCATTCATAAGAGGTGACTGAAATGACAAAGTTTAAAACAACTTTTGAGAAGAGGCTTTGATTGTAACAATCTGCCCCTTTAGAGGAATGGCATGTACCTAGAACTACAGTGTAGATTTTTATCTTGATCCCATTCTATTCCAGATTATTGTTTAAAATAATGTTGTTATATATTGAAACTTGTCTTTCTTGCTGAATTCTTCTTTCCATTTCATTTACTCTTATTATCTGCCTTCTTTAGGATGGCACACAATCATCAAAGAAAGTAATAAAAAAGTAAGTTTGATATTATCTGCACTGACATGGGAGGACAAAATGATGAGTAGGCAATTGCTTGCTGGGAATAGAACCTAGTTCACCCCAGTTGCCATTGTTGTTGTTGTTGTTGTTGTTATGTGCCGTGGAGTCAGTTCCGACTCATAGCGACCATGTACAGGGTTTCCGAGGCTGTAAATCTTTACAGGAGCAGAAAGCCTCATCTTTTTCTTGCGGAACAGCTGATAGTTTCGAATTGCTGACCTTGCGGTTCGCAGCCAGATTCATAACTACCACGCTACCAGAGCTCCTTTAGTTGAGTCAAAACTGACTCTTGGAGACCCCAGGTGTGTCAGAGTAAAATGTGTTCCATTGGGGTTCCAATGACTAATTTTTGATAATAAATCACCAGGGTTTTCTTTAAAAGCCCCTCTGGGTGAACCCTAACCTTTAATCTTTCAGTTAATAGCACCAATCCTTTACACAACCTAAGGATTTAGAAACATCCTTTTTTGTTTGTTTGTTTGTTTTTCTCGTCTTATTTTTTAAAAAGTTTTTATTGTGAATTGAGTGATAGTTTACATAGGAGAGCATCAGTTTTATACTCATCATTTCATTGCAATGATTACAGTTTCCTCCATGCATCATCATTCAATAGTATTTGCTTCTATTCCCTCTGTTGTTGTTTTTGGGATGTACACAAAAACACTCAGTGCATCACTAAGGCTACCCTTCACATGCAGAGTTGAGTATCCCAGTGCATATTTGGGGAGGTACAATGCAATCTACAACACTCTCCTTTTATTCTAATATTAGCTATTTTTTGTGAGTGATCTTAAGAGTGCAGACAGAAATCTTCCATGCATTGTTAATTTGAATAGTGTGCAAGTTGAACCCACTCAGCATCCTGGTGTGGCACTGTAGGATAAGCACTGGATGGCAAGGTCAGTTTGGACAGTTCAAGCTCACCAGTCATTCCTCAAAAACCCTGTATATGGTCAGTATGAGTTGGAATTGACTTGATGACACTTAACAACAACCACAACTATGTCAATCAATAACAGTAGACCACTTGCCTGAAGTAAATAATTGTACCAAACATCTTTCAAGAATTTATGAGTTTGAAAGATTAGTTAACAATAAGACTTTTCTTTCTTTTTCTTAAACTTTTTATTGTGAATTGAGTGAAGGTTTACAGAGCAGATCATTAGTTTTACATTCAACAAATATCATACTTTGCTACATTATATGTTTGCAGTCCCCTTCATGTACCAATAGTTCGCAGCATTTACCCCTATTCATTTAACTATTGCATTCCTCCTTTCGTCTTCTGCTACCTTCATCTTTCCACTGGTAAACTTCCTCTTGTTGCATATTGTCTGCCCTGTCCCCTGTATCATGTGTCTGCCCTCTAGTCCATGAATAGTCTACACCTCCACTTTCCCATAACTATCACAAATTCATTCTTATCTTCCATTTTTTATTTTTAAACAATTATATAATCCACAGTTTCAAAGTAACAGTGGCAGACACCCTTCCCACATCCCATCCCAAATCCTTCAATGGGATGGAGTCTCTATCCTGAAGCATGAAGTATTGAATATGCTTCCATAGTTCTTTTGCTTAGATATTGGGGCTTCTCCTGGGTTGTAGTTCACCTGAGAGTTTTCTTTTTATGAATGGAATCAACTTTTCTGTACTTCTGATGTTCAGTGACAGAAATGTATTACAGATTCAACAGTGACACATGGATTTGGGGGTTGACATGGCCATTTCCAAAACCCCAGGCTCATCAGGCCTTGGACAATGCTTCCTCCAATAAAAGTGTGGTTGGCTTTTGGTCACAGATGAAATGGGATTTAGACAGACTCTAGAAAGTAACAGCTACACATACCATCTAATTCAGTTACCACACCAGTAGACTGTAGGAATACCACACTAGGCATGAGGTGACCTTGCCCCTTTATTTCACAATCTGTTTAGAATCAGGACTACTGTATGGGAAAGTGGTTGGAAATGACTACTCTAAGGATTTTCAGTCTAGAAGGAGAATGGTGGTGGTTTGTGCCACTTAGTCAGTTCCAACTCATAGCAACCCTGTGCGTGGTTTCTGAGGATGCAAGTCTTAATGGGAGCAGACAGCCCCATCTTTCTCCGGTGGAGTGACTGGTAGATTCAAACTGCTGACCTTGTGGTTAGCAGCCCAGCTTGTAGTTTACGATGCTACCAGGGCTCCTTAGAAGTAGAATATGCTCGAATTTTTAGCTTTTACTTAGACACAAGGAACAATGGCCACTATAAACCTATTCACAGGCTTCATCCCTAATTATCAAGACTCTTTTGAAGCTGGAGTATAAGTTCCATGTAAAAAAGAAAAACCAAAATCCAAACCCATTGCCATCAAGTTAATTCTGACTCATGACAACCTCATGTGCTATGGAGTAGAATTGTCCTATAGAGTTATCTTGGTTATAATTTTTACAGAAGCATATCACCAAGTCTTTCTTCTGCATTGCCACAAAGTTGGTTCAAATCATTAGCCTTGATGTGTTACTAACACTTGTGCCACACAGGAACTCAAAGGGAAAACAGCAATATTTACAGTGTAAACAACATGTAGGACTGCTACCTGCAAGTTCAGCAGTTCAAATCCACCTGGAATGAACTTCCCTTCACTGTTGAGTACATTATTGGTTATCTTATCTTTGAGGGGCCTGTAAACGACTGCCTCAAATTGTAGATATTTTTTGGATTTGTTCTGTAGGTGAGCAGTTGAACAAATAACACCTTTTTAAAAGGACTATTATAAGGTAATCTGCTGTGTTGGTCTTACATGCTGTTGAGTTGGTTCTGACTCATAGTGACCCTGTATACAGTTTCTGAGGAGAAGTTGGTGGGTTTGAATCACTGCCCTTGTGATTTGAAGTCCAGTTCTTATCCTGTAGTGTCATACCAGGACTCCACACTGCTGCTGGTGGGTGCTTTTTGTAATACTAACCTCTAGTGGGACCCTGTGGGAAAATGCTCTGTATAGCAAAGGCAGTTTAAACCACAAGGTTGGCAGTTCAATAGCAGCAGCCGTTCCTTGGAAACCCTATACAGGGTCACTTTGAGTCAGAACTAACTCAATGACACTTAACAACATCAACAATCTCTAGCACATATTTAGAATCCTGATGACATAGTGGGTTAAAAATTGGGCTGCTAACTGCAAGGTCAGCAGTTCAAATCCACCAACTGTTCCATAGGAGAAAGATGAGGCTTTCTGCTCTATGAAGATTTACAGCTGCAGAAACTCTATACAGGATCACTACAACTTGGAACTGACTTGCTGGCACCACTACCACCTAACTCCATTTTTAGATAGCTCTAAAGAGCTCTAGTAAGGAGCTCTGGTAGCGTAGTGGTTACGAATCGGGCTGCGAACCTTAAGGTCAGCGGTTCGAAACTACCAGCTGCTCAGCGGGAGAAAGATGAGGCTTTCTACTCCCGTAAAGATTTACACCCTCAGAAACCCTGTACAGGGTCGCTATGGGTCGGAACCGACTCGACGGCACTTAACAACAACAACAAAGAGCTCTAGTAGCGTAGTGGTTACGAATCGGGCTGTGAACCTTAAGGTCAGCGGTTCGAAACTACCAGCCACTCTGCAGGAGAAAGATGAGGATTTCTACTCCCGTAAAGATTTACACCCTCGGAAACACTGTAGAGGGTCGCTATGGGTCGGAACCGACTCGACGGCACTTAACAACAACAACAACAAAGGTACTATGGGTTGGAATCGACTTGACAGCACTTAACAACAACAACAACAACAAAAGTGCTGTGGGCTAATGCACTGGACTGCAAAAGTGGTTTGAACCTCAAGGTCGGCAGTTAAAGCTTACCAGCTACTCCTTAGAAACTCTATACAGGGTCGCTATGGGTTGGAGGTGACTCAATGGCACTTAACAACAACAACAACAACAACAAGATTGACAGCTAAGCGTTTTTTTCTGGGTCAACTTATACAAGATACATAAATCAAGATTACTTTGTCTTTTTCTTTTGTAAATGGTGCTGATTTGCTTTTCTTTTTCTTTTTTTGTCTTGTAAGGCTGTAAGACAAACTTATTGGCAGGGTTTTTTTTTTTAATATTTTTTATTTCATTGAATGGAGCTACTATGTTCTTAGGCATTGAAGCCAGAAATGTGGGTGCTGCCTTTAACACATTTCTCTGTTTGCCTTCCTTCATGTTGAATCAGTCATTAAATCCTTTCAATTTTCTCTTCATTATTTCTGTCTTACTTCAGGCCATGGTAATCCCTAGGATTACTGCAACAACTTCTTTATTGGTTTCTCAGAATCCAAACCTTCCCTTCATCTTCAATCTATCCTACACATTGCTACCAAAACGATTTTCCTAAAATGCAAGTTTTTTCTTTTATAAGACACAAGTTCTATAGTATGGCTGAATAAAGGGTAGCAAAACTTTTCCCACTTTTATATTAAAAACTGATCTTGACTTAGGTACTCTAGTTCTTTTTCTTTGAATACCTAATAAAGGTGGAATGTAAGCCAAAGGCACCTTAGAAGAAGACCTGGCGATCTACATTTGGAAGAAGTACTGCCAGGATGCTTTTTGGAAGTCAGGATGGCAAGACTTTGTCTGTCATACTTCAGACATAATGTCAGGAGGGACCAGTCCCTGGAGAAGGATATCATGGTTTATAAAGTGGAGGGTTGGAGAAACAGACAAAGACCCCGGACTAGATGGATTGGCACAGTGGCAGCAGCAATGGGCTCAAATGTAGCAACGATTGTGAGGTTGGTGCAGGACTGGGCAGTGTTTCATTCTGTTGTGCTTAGGGTCACTATGTGTCAGTACTCACACGATGGCACCTAACAGCAACAACAATTTACAAGAGAAAAATCAGCCATTGAAACTGTATGGAGCACAGTTCTATTCTGACACACATGGAGTCATTATGTGTTGGAATTGACTTGATGACCACTAAGGTTAGTTTTATTTGGGTCATGGGACACTAAACCAACGTGTTTTTCACATCCACCAATGAGTTCTCATTCCTTAACACCTGAGCTGTTAATTGGGTAAAGGCAAAGAAGATAGACTCCTGGACGACTGTGAGGACTCCTGCCAAGGAAACACTCCTGATGCTTTATGGCTGGCAAGTCTGTATCCTTCTAAATTAGCCTAAAGCCAGGAATAGCAGATTATTCTGTGGGTTTAAGGATTTCGCTAAATTCGAAGACCAACTACAGGGTACGCTGCAATGTTCTGCAAGTTCCTGTCCACTGCTTTTACACATTTATCTCTAGCCTCTCTCAACTTCGTGTCTTGTTATGGTGGTGTGCTGTGGAGTCGGTTCTGACTCATAGCAACCCTGCATAGGGTTTCTGAGGCTGTAAATCTTTAAGGGAGCAGAAAGCCTCATCTTTCTCCCCTGGAACAGCTGGTAGTTTTGAACTGCTGACCCTGAGGTTAGCAGCCTGACTTGTAACTACTATGCTACCAAAGCTCCTTATGTCTTGTTATATCAGTTTTATCTGTATTCCTAGGAATGTATTATATTCCCACAAGTCCTCATGTCTCTTTGTGTTCCTTTGCCCTCCCACTCCTTTTCTTACTCTTTCTTTCATTACCGTCATGTCTTTTTTACTCTTCTCCTTCTTTCCTTTTCACTTTCTTCCAAGACATTATTAACCTGGTAAATTTTAGATAAATAAAAATTCCCATGGGAACTGACCACAGTCATTAAAAAGTGTGCTGAGAAGCTCAGGTTCTACCCAGTGATAAGAAGAAACAGACCAGGTGTCACCACATACATCTAAAAATGGGAGTGAAAAACCAAGAACCTCCTGCTGATCAACATGAACCATCGTCATTGGATTTGCCAGTGCCATCAGAGATGCACATAGCTGAGCAAGAAGAGAGGAATCACCAATAGGGGGGAGATGTGTTGATTCTCAAGGGCTGGCTGACCATCAACAACACGCTGATGAAGAGTGAATTCAAGGAGTACTGCTTTGTGTTGGCTGTAGAGTCGCTGTTCGGATACAAGGATGAGGAGGAGAAAGAGAAGGAATACATTCTGCCACTAGACAAACTCAACCTCAAAATCTGCAACGTGGAGAAGGGCTTCATGACCAACAAGCACGTCTTTGCTATCTTCAACACAGAATATAGAACGTCTACAACGACCTGTGGCAGACTGAACTGGCCTGTGACTCCCAGGAGGACTCAGACAGCCGGTAAGCCTGAGCCAGGGTCTACCCTGAGAAGGACCAGGCAGAAAAGGAGGAAGGGGTCCAAGTAAACACCCTCTCCGTGAACTCACAGATGGAGTGCCAGCTGGTGACCATTTTTAACCTGGTGAGCTAATGTGTGGACCTCATCAACAAGTCCATCTGCGATCTCATGCCAAAGACCATCATGAACGTTATGATAACAGTGAGAAGGCTTTAATTTACCCTGACCTGCTGGCCTACCTGTACTCATTAGCGAACTACAGCAGTTTCATGGAGGAGTCGGCTGATGGGGCCTAGCAGTGGAATGACATGCTACCCTATACCACGTGCTCAAAGATGCGCCCACAATCATTGGAGACATCAACACTAGTACCGTGACTACACCCATGACCCCTCCCTTCGATGATACCTGGCTCCAGAACACCAGCTGCCACAGTCCCACTCCTCAGAGCCAAACCCGTGTTCAACGGGTACTTATTGGGCCAGCTCCCAGCAGTGTGGGGCTCCACTCCACCACTCTCCCCCAACGGGGACAGCAGCCTCCTTTGCAACAGAAACCCCCCTCCCATCCCATCCTGACCAGGCTCTGAAGAGCGCGTGTTTGCCAACAATTACCTCTCCTTGACCCTGCCTCAAATCCCGGTGGAGACCTGCACAGACCCCCTGTGGAGCCCAGCTGGCCCACCATTATTTACCCTGTTTGACTAGGCTATTGAGGCTTATTTCTGCAGGGAGCTTTAGTGGTCTGGACCCCTCTGCTGCCCTGGGTGCTCCCTGTCCTGTGGGGTCTGATTGTAATTGGGATGGCTTGGATGAGGAGGACATTCTTCATTGAAGGGACCCTGGAGCCCAGGGTGGGGGAAGACAGCGTGTTGCACTTGCTGTCTTGAGGGAGGGGTCTGGACTAGCATGGGGTTTGGAAGTGGCTTTGAGGGTACCTACCCCCTTGACCCACTTGGGGGTTAGGGAGAGTCTGCTTATAAGGGCAAGGCCCGGTGAGTCCAGCTCCTCCAGCACTTCCAAGCGGTACGTATTCCTTCCTTGTCCATATTAATCACTTAGGCAGTTCCAGCCTCGACCACAGGTGGCAACTTAGACAGCCCAGCTCATCTCGCTATCCACTCTCCCAGCCCCTCCCCTTCATGGGTCCCTCAGGGGAATGGCGTGGGCTCAGGCTATGTGGTTGGAGAAGCTTTGGGGATCTCACTGGGTCCCAGCTAGGCTTGCCTCCGTGAGTGGATCCCAGGTGGCCTCTCTGAGCTGGACCACAATAAGTGCTTGCACTCTGTATCCTATTAATAAACTAAAATAAAGGGATGCATTCTTGGACGCTACTTATATGGGGGGGGGATCACTTAGGGAAAAGTTCTGCTGCATTAAGGGGATTACAATTAATGTTATTTTAAAAAGGGATACCAATTTTTGAATGGGAGAGAGATTTGCTCTATAAACTTTCACTGAAACCACAGTAAAATGTTCAAAAGCAGAAAAAAAAAAGAAAGAAGAAAACATGAAGAAAGGAAAACAAAAACATACAGAAACATAAACATTTATTTTTCCGTAGCTTCTGTTGAAGAATACATAGAAAATATTATTGAAGGCCTGAAGAAACAAATGTTAGAATACATTATCTAGTGTCTGATAAAACAAAAAAAACACTTGGTGACTTAAAACAACAGCCACTTATTCTTATGATTCCATAGGTTAGCTGGATGGTTTTTTGGTTTTTTTTTTTAATTTAAGGTTTTTATTGTGGATTGAGTGAAAGTTTACAGGGCACATCATCAGTTTCACATTCAACAATTCATATAACTTGTTTCATTA
>NW_006408655.1:2272219-2283015 GCF_000296735.1 Chrysochloris asiatica
GCACCTGTTCTCAGGCAGACTTGGTGTTAGCTGGTCTACAATGACTGCAGCTGAGAAACTTGGATTTTCTCCATGTGTCACTAACATTACTTGATCAGGCTTGTTATAATGATGGAGAGAGAGACCCAATAGTTCATGCAGAAGCACACAAGAGCTCTGCCAAACCTCTGTTTGTATAGAATTTTCTGCTGTCTCACTGGCCTAGGCTAGAATCAGTGTGGGAATGTACTAATGAAGAGAATGAAGGCTGTGAACTATAAAAACTGGTGTCATCAATACAATACAATATAATGTGATTTTGATTTTGAGCAATCTTTTGCAAGAGAAAGATACTAAAATTATTAACATGACCCCCAATTGTTGAGTAATTAGGGCATTTCTATTTTTCACTGTTACAATAAAAACTATCCCTTTACACATATATTTTTTTCCCACGTTCATTTTATAAATAGGAATACATTCTAAGAAAATCTAGGTGTTTTTTCATAGAAAATAAAAGAAAATCTGTGTACTAATAGTTTTTTTTTTAATTATCTTAAACTTTTACAAGAAATTTGTTTCCTTAAATTTAGTACCTTCTACCTCCGTAGTGGTTACGAATCGGACTGCGAACCTTAAGGTCAGTGGTTTGAAACTACCAGCCGCTCCGTGGAAGAAAGATGAGGCTTTCTACTTCTGTAAAGATTTACACCCTTGGAAACACTGTACAGGGTCGCTATGGGTCGGAACCGACTCGATGGCACTTAATAACAACAGCAACCTCCTAAAACATCACTTTGTGTTTATAATTTGACAATCTGACTTACTGTTGCATTATAAAGAGCCATGTGCATTCTCCAATGCATCCTCTTTTGCCCCAATAATAATTGAAAGTGAAATTGAATAAGGAGAAATAGAACTAACTGAACAGCACCTTGTTGTTGTTAGGTACCATCAAGTAGGTTCCAATTCGTGGCAATCCTGTATAGGGTTTCCGAGGAGTGGCTAGTACATTCATATCATCAACTTTGTAGTTCAAACCGACCTTGCGGCTCAATGCTTTATCCCACAGCACCACACAAGGACCCTAGTGTTAAGCAAATACTGTACTTTGTTTTGCATTTATCCTTTCTGTTTAAGATGTCACAGACATCATAACAATTGTTATCTTGTCTTATATGGATTTAAAAATTAGTATCTGTAGCCATTACCTCTGGGAGCTACCAATTGGAGTGGATATAAATGATCAATTATAAGCAACATCGACACAGGTGTAATTATTAACAATTTCATATAGCCTGCTCATGATATAAGACCAGTACACTGATCTGTCAGTGCCTAGCATACAGTAGGTGTTTAATTCTGTTGAATAATTAAATATCAAAACTTTGTTAGCAGCTCAGTCTACAAATACTCTGAAGTGGAGATTGTGTGGCAGGAAACATTGGGCTGGTATTTGAGATCTGGAAAAATCTTGTGTTTTTAGCTTCTCAGCGTCAGTTTTACGTAGGATGAGAATTATTTTGCTGCACTCTTCACTTATGGTTGAAGATGCTGGAAATAATAATTCCTCACCATCATGCAGTTTCATTCAGCCTTAACTATGAGTCCTTAAGATGCAGCATAAAGAGATACACATTAGAAATGGATTTGTAAAGAGCCCAGGGCCTTATTGGAGGTCATGTAATTGAAGACAATTTTCTTAAATATAATGAGAATGGCTAAGACCTAAAAGCTAAGAGTTTAAAATGAACAGATTTATGTGAGGATGACAAATACCAGCCACTATATTAAGAAAGTAATTTTCTATTCTCAAATTGCATTTCCTAATAAGTCAGGGTTCAGTTTATTTTACTTATAAATGAAAATACATTTATGATCTGCCTCATCTATGTCTGATTCAAAGAGTTTAGTTCAGAGAAAGGAAAGTGCCACTGACCTCCCTAAGTTGAGAGATGATTATATAATCACCAAATTCAATTAAGAGTATGGAAAACATATTTTAGAACTTACTTCTTATAATAAATAGCATGCATTCATTGAGCCTGACAAGAAAAAAAATGTAATCTTAAGCAAGATAATGTATTTACAACCACCTTTGCCATCCTGGAAAAGTAGTTTTTTTAAAATAAAAAGATTCTTTAATTAACTACGAATATTATAAGTTGTTGTTAAGTGCCATCGAGTTGGTTCCGATCCATAGCGACCCTGTATAGAGTTTCTGAGGAGCAGCTGGTGAGCTTGAACCGCCAGCCTTGCAGTTCAAACAACTTTGCAGTCTGGCACATTAACCCACAGCACCACACCAGGATATAAATCAGTCAATTAAATCTGTGCATCTAAGTGGACAAATGTCTTGAATATGTAGAAACTATTCCAGAAATTTAGAAGCTTCTAAGAAATGATGACTTAGTCACATTTGGATTCTGTTTTAGAAAAGAAATATGTTTCTCAATATCACACCAGCATGAGGCACAAATGGAATAACTTCAAAAAGAATCATCATTTATATGCTGACTCTTAATAACACTTGCTCATCCGAAGTCTGCAATCCTTGCTCCAATACATTGGCAAGATACTGGAGTGTCTCAAGAGTAAGGTTTTCCCACTAGAGGCCAGTAGTGGGTCAGTGGTAGGACTAATGGTTGCCTTCCTTGCTGGAGAGCTGGTTTCAGGTCCCAGCCAGTGTACCTCTGGCGCAGCCACCTGCTGTCTAGCAGTGGAGGCTAGTATTTGCTATGATGCTGAACAAGGTTTCAGTGAATCTTCCGGACAAAGAGTAAGACAGAGTAGGAAGAAAGGCTTGACATTCGCTGTGAATCTAAGGCTATGAATCCAGGGTCAACTGAATCAGCAACAAATGGTACCTAATTATGTTCTGTTCTATTACTCTGTTGTTGTTATGAAGTGCCATTGAGTTGATTCCGACTCATAGCAACCCTTGATAGGGTTTCTGAGGAGTAACTGGTGAGTTTGAACCACCAACCTTGTGGTTCAAACTGACCTTGCTGTCGACTGCTTATACAACAGTACACCAGAACTCCTCCATCACCCTAGCCCTACCTTATTAATACTGACTGTCCCCATGTAGGAACCCTGGTAGTGTAGTGGATTACAAGCTGGGCTGCTAACTTCAAGATCAGTGCTTGGAATATACCAATCTATCTATGGGAGAAAGATAAGGATTTCTTCTCCTGTAAAGATTTATAGCCTCAGAAATCCTGTTGTTGTTGTTAAGTGCTGTTGAGTCCATTCCAAATCATAGTGACCCTATGCAGGGTTCACAGTAGCTATGACTTGGAATCAACTTGGTGGCAAAGATCCACCACCACCACCATTACCACCCCCATGTAGATACTCAGTGAACCCACTAGTGCCAGGGGCCAATGGGAGAACCTGTGCTGAGGTGTTATTACTCTTCAGATGCTAAAGTAAAAGTTTTAATGTACCATCGGCCCATTCTACAATTTATATTACAGTGTAAAGACTAAATCTCTTTATACCCATTCTATATGTTTCCATCTGGCATCAAAATAGCACTACCGATAAACAAATCTTAGCGTTCCCTAGGAATAGACTTTCAGTTTTGGCTTGAAACCCCTTTTCCTAGTGAGTCCTGATGTGGTGCTGTAGGAAAAGCACTGGACTGCTAGCCACAAGGTCAGTGGTTCAAACTCACCAGCTGCTTCTTGGAAGCCCTATGCCAAGTTGCTATGAATCAGAACCAACTCTACGACATTTATCAATAAGCACACAGACTTAGTCTAAAGAGGCTTAGTCTAAAGAGACAGTTTATCGAAAGCAAATCCTAAACTCATCTGCCTTACCTATACTCACTCACACTTCCTGTCTTCTACTCCCACCACCCACATATAAACTCCTTTCTTCTGCATTAACATAGGACTCACATTGAAATTATCTTGTGGAAACCAAATTAGGTATGACTATTCTGTCATACAAGCATATATGCTGTGGCACATGAGACATTCTATGACAGTTACAATTTAGGGTTTTACTTCTAGTACATAGAATGTACTAATCCCTTGGAGTGCTTGTGAAAATGAGGATTCTGATTTAGTAGGCATGAACTGGGATGAGAGATGCTGTATTTCTAACCAGCCTGGTGATGCTGAGCTTACTTGTCATAGACCACACCACGAGTAGCAAGTGTTAGACTACAATGGGAAATTCTGCTCTAAAATGAATCTACATGGGGATGAAAAATTGACTTTATAGCAATTCACCATTGGTTGTTTCATTTTTGCTTTTCATTTTTTAGTGTGATTTATTGAGTAAGTAAAGAAGCAGTTTACCAAAGATTCATAACAATTTCTGCTAAATAGTTTGTTTTATCATGAACAAAGTCAAATACAAATGGAGCGTGACCAACATTTCTCAGGAAAGAAATACAGACTATCCAAATTTAATTCACAATGCTTGGCAAGTACCACTGAGTTGCTTCTGACTCATAGTGACTCTGCGTAGGTTTCTGATGAGTGGCTGATGGGTTTGAACCACTGACCTTGTTGTTAGCAGTACAATGCTTATCCTACGGCACCACATAATAATAGTTGTGAAATTTTATAATTTATTAGAACTCTATGCTCATTATGTAATTTAACCCTGTAATAATCCTATAAAACAGTTGGTGATTTATCTAACTAATTTTTCCAAATGGGCAATTGAGGAAGGTTACTTAACTTTTTCAAAGTTACATAGCTAGTAACTGGCAAAGACAAAGTTTTAAATAACTTAGTTGGAATGATTGCATTTTTCCCCTTGACTACAATGCATTATTCTATTTGTTTTGATAATTTAATCAAACATTCTTCTGTTGTGTGGTATTTAAATTTTACACACACAAATGTACTCACATGCTTTATGCATTCATTTTATCAATATTATTCATTTTTTTAAAGGTATAATAATTTTCCCTCTTTTTTTTCTTGTCTGTTCTCTGCTTTTCATCTCTTCTCCCAACTGAATCCTCCCTCCATCACAGGTAACCCATGCTAACAATATATTTCTTTCTATTTTCTTCATGCTTATATAGTCTATAAAATATATAATGATAATAAGTAATAATTACACAATATTTTACACAGTTTTTGTCTCACTTAAAAATGCAGTTTGAGTGAAATTAGTGAATCACAAAGGACAAATTTGTATTAGACCAATATCATAAAAAGTTAAGAAAAGGTTTCTGAATAAAAGAAGCAATCAATGATGGTTATGGGGGTGGAGTTATTCGTGAGCTAGAGGGCTGTTGTTGGTTAGTGCTATTGAGTCAGTTCTGACTCATGGCTTATACATATGTTACCATGGGTGACAGCACAAGCAATATACAAGAGGGAGGGTAACAGAGGAAGATGAAGGTAGTGGAAGACACAGGGAGGAATGCATTTGTGAAAGTGAAAAGAAATAAGTATGGTTAACTGTTGGTACATGGAGGGATTTGTAATCATTGTAATGAAGCATATGATTTTCTGAAAGAAAAAAAAGATGTATATGATGATATAATCTGTAAACCTTCACTCAATGCACAATAAAAACTTTTTTATAAAATTAAAAATCAAAGATTTATGTCTCAAATTTTGTTGACTATGCAATACACCTTTTGTGGTGGTGGTGGTGTGCCATGGAGCTGGCCCTGGCCAATAGCGACCCTCTATAGGGTTTCTAAGGCAGTAAATCTTCATCTTTCTCCCGTGGAATGGCTGGTGGTTTTGAACTGTAGACCTGGAGGTTAGCAGCGTGATTTGTAGCCATTACGCTACCAGAGCTCCTTTTAATATTCCTTTATGTATTATCCTAGGACATTCATTTGATTGGCAATTTTAGCCACCATTAGCAGTATTACATTGCCATTCTTGTATATGAACAGGTGACATTGCTGTATTGAAGAGCTTTCCAAAATGGCTTCAAAAGGATTGTAAAAAGTCACTTTCCATAGAATTGTATGAAAGTACCCTTTCCTTTACACCTGCAAAAAGGGGACTTCATCAGAAGGCAGGAGAATCAGAGTCAGCCCAAGGCCCATTCCTATGAGACTGAGGTCAGAATGATCTGTACCCTCCAGCTTTTCTTAGCAATTTTGACATCAACCATCCCTCCCACAGCTCTGTTTCTCTGCCAGGTTTGATAATTCACTGCAATGGCCACACAGAGCTCTAAGACAGTATACTTATGATTAAGGAGTTTATTAGGGAAGTTGACAGAGTTACATTTCAGGGTCAGAAATGCTCCACGCAGAATTCTTCTATCAGGACAGCTTCTCCTCAGCCATGCATCACTTTCTCTGACCCTCACCCCTTGTCCTGGCCTCTGCTGTGCTTGGGCAATGTTACAAAGCTCTTTTAGGGCTGCTGGTAAATGTCCAAAGAACACTCCACTCTGCTATAAGCCTCAGTTTGAATGCATTCAGCTCTAGCTTCCTGGTTCAGAAAACCTAGCTCCTCAAGGCACTCTACTTCATAAGTTAGCCTCCTGCCCAAAGGTACTCAGTTTTACTTAATCTGTGAGTTGGGAAGTCTACCACTATGTCTTATGCTATGGCTTCTGGTTTGCTGCCACAGCTTCTGTGCCACTCCTCTGCTGCTTCTCTAGTGCCAAACTGTATGTTCCCAGATTAAGGAGGTTCAGTGCACAGAAATGCCAATGTCCAATGGACATTATCCATTCCTGCCTCTTCTTTCATGATGGTACTAAACTTCTTGTTCCTGCTTCTGCGATGGTTCATTTTATAACTGTTAGAGTTCCAAGTTTTTACAATTACAATTAATCCTTTTAACAATCACTCACAATGAATCATATAATCCTATCAACACCTTCCCCCCACCTTCTCTTACCCAGATGTTTCAGAAAATAAATTGTTAGGTGGCAGTTAAAATGACTAGATAGAAGAGCCATATTAAATAAATCACTACACAGAAACTTCCTACCTGCAAGAGGTGACAAGATCACAATTAATTTTTGCTAATCCTATGGGTTTAAGATGATATTTCATTGTAACTTTAATTTATACTTTCCTAAATAAAAGATTAGGGAGCTCTGATAGCATAGTGGTTATGAATCGGGCTGCGAACCATAAGCTCAGCAGTTTGAAACTACCAACTGTTCCGTGGGAGAAAGATGAGATTTTCTGCTCCCGAAAAGATTTATAGCCTCGGAAAACCTGTACAGGGTTGCTATGAGTCGGAACAGACTCCACGTCACACAGCCACCACCACCACCACATAAAGGATTGGGCGCTGTAGGAAAAGCTATGAACTGCTAACTATAAAGTCAGTGGTTCAAACGTACCTGTCGCTCATCAGAAACCCTATACAGGATTGATAGGAGTCAGAGCTGACTCAATACACTTAACAACATATATATGTATGTGTGTGTGTATTGGACAAGATCGTCTGTGAATTATCTTTCCATATCTTTGATAGAGTTTCAGTAAGGTAGTTTATATCTTTCTCGTCTATTTTGTTTACTGTTATAGGTGCCATCAAGTTGATTCTGACTCATAGTGTCCCTATTTATGACAGAAAGAAATACTGCTCCGTCCTCCACCATCCTCACAATTGTTGATGTGTTTGAGCCCATTATTACTACTGTGTCAATAATCCATCTCATTGAAGGTCTTCCTCTTTTTTTGATAACTCTTCACTTCACCAAACATGATGTCCTTCTTCAGGGATGGTCCGTCCTGACAACATGTCCAAAACACGAGAGGAAAAGTCTTGCCATATTGGATTCTAAAGAGTAATCTGGGTATACTTCTAAAATAGATATGTTTTTCCTTCGGGCAGTCCAAGGTATATTCAATATATTCTTTGCTAACACCACAATTCAAAAGCATTGATTCTTCTCTGGTCTTCATTATTCATTGTGTAGCTTTCTCATGCCTATGAGATAACTAAAGATACCCTGGCTTGGATCAGGCAAATTTATTTCTCAAAGTGATATCTTTGCTCTTGAATACTTTAAAGAGGTTTTTGCAGCAGATTTGTCTAATGCGATACATTGTTTGATTTCTTGATTGTTGCTTCCATGAAAATTGATTGTGGATTTAAATAAAATGAAATGTTTGACAACTTCAATCTTGTCTTCGGTTATCATGATGTTATTTATTGGTCCAGTTGTGAGGATTTTTATTTATTTTTTTCATTGTGGTACAGTCTATACTGAAGACTGTAGTCCTTGATCTTCATCAGCAAAAACTTAAAGTCTTCATCCCTTCTAACAAGCAAGGTTGGGTCATCTGCATATCTCAAGTTGTTGATGAGTCTTCCTCCAATCCTGATGCCATGTTATTCTTCATGTAATCCAGCTCCTCAGAGAATTTACTGAGCATAGAGATTGCATAAGTATGGTGGAAAGATAGAACCCTGTTTTACACCTTTGCTGATTCTAAACCATTCAGTATACTCTTGTTTTATTTGAATGACTGTCTCTTGGTATATGTATCAGTTCCTCATGAGCACAATCAAGTTTTCTGGAGTACCTATTCTTCGCAAATGCATAACCAAAGAAACACACACAAAAAATCTCTCAGGTATTATGTTTTCAATCTAGATCCATCTTACATCGTGTCTTAAACTGAGTCCTCTAGAGAAACAAACCATGTATATATAAAGAAAAAATTATTTCAAGAAAATGACTTATACAGTTGTGGAGGTGGGAAATCCCCAATCCAGGTCAGATGAATCAAGATTGACAGGTCAAATGGCAGGCTGGTCAGAAGGCAGGCAGGCAGGCAGGCAGGTGGTAGAGCAAGTCACTAACTCAAGTCCTTAGAGGCCAAAGGATAAGCCACATGCAAGATCTAGACTCAGCATAGAGACAGCAAGCTTTGCTTGAGTATCTAATATAATGGAAGCAGACCATGCTCCCAAAGAAACATCCTTTCAATTGATTTATCACTTGTAAAAGACTTCATCATAGGGTTAATTTCTGGGTCTCGTTATGGGAATAACCACATCTCAACTGCCAAACCACTGGAAATCCTGGACAAGTCAAGTTGACACAAACCCTTAACTACCATAGTCCACTCCTTGTCAACTTGGCACCTGTATACATCTGAAATCATGTAAATAATCTCTAAATAAAGGCAATTATAAAATTATACTTATGTCAAACATGATACAACTAACTAACACTTTTATAATTGAAAACACACCGACCCTATTTACTTCTTATATTTCATAAATGAACAAAGTAAAAATACTTGATGCATACATACAAAAAATGCTTATAACTGTTACAGTCCTTGTTTTTGCAAGTGGTCGTGTGGTCATAGCTGGCATTTAGAACTACCTTCTTCCACTACTCATTTCATATTCCTTTTGCCCTTCGGCAAGCACCTCAGCTTGCTCATCTACTGATAGTTTTACTGTTCCCTATCAAGTATAGCCAATGATCTAAGATCTTATCCCACTTCCAAGCTAACAAGCTACCCAGGTATAGCTATATGGATATTAGAAGAACATATAAGATTTCTGGGTCATATACAAAGGACAGTTTACTGTTCACAGCACCAAAAGTAGCCATAGCTCCATAATTCTCTGACATTTCTTCCTAATTGCCTTAGGGTGTTCCTAAAAGGGTCAGGTTACACAGCTTTAACAATATCCTATATTAACCCCACATTTGGCTGTTCAAATTCACCAGGCACTCCTTGGAAACCCTATAAAGTTCAGAGAATAGTCCAGAATTTGGTTGGAATTTATAAGCTGATTGAGTCTTCCTTTTTAAGAGATCCTATACAGAGTAGTTAGGACTCCTGGTGTGGTGCTGTTGGATAAGCACTGGATTGCAAACTAAAAGGTTGTTAGTTCAAACATACCAGCTTGTTCCTCAGAAGCCCTGTGCAGAGTCACTATGAATCAGCATTGACTTGACAGCACTTAAGTAACACAAAGTAGCTATCAGTCAGATGAAACTGGATGGCATTAACTACATATATTGGCATGCTGTGTAGGTTTTTTCCCCAGATCATTTCAAGAAATGTTCTGATTTCCATTGTGATTTCTTTGACTCCTGTGTTATTGTACTATGGCCTAGAATATCATCTCTCCTATGAAACATTCCTTGAGTACTTGAAAATAACATATGTTATACATTTCATATACTGCAAATTAATACGACTTAATTCCAATAAAAATGAAACAGCGACTTTGCTTCACTTTTGCTACATTTATATGGAAAAGGTCTTGCTGATCTGAGTTACTGATTTAGTGCCTTCTATTGTACTCTTTCTGTGCTGCTATAGGATCACCACAAGGTCAGTGGTTCAAACCCACCAGCTGCTCCTCGGATACCCTATACAGAATCGATATGAGTTGGAATGGATTTAACAGCACTTAACACTACTTTAACAATTCCCATATATTCAAATTTTCATCAGATTTTGTGTCAACTTGGGGAACATTCTTTAGTATTTCTTATAATGCACAATCTGTTCACACAAATTCTCTTTCTAATCATGTCTGAAAATTACTTTGCTGGGATTTAATAAGGATATTTTCAGTGGCTATAGAATTCTGAGTTGACCGATTTCTCTTTCAGTACTTTTGAGACATTACTCCACTTTCTTGCTTTCAAAATTACAAATGAGAACTTAACCATTTCTTGCAGTGTTGTTTTCTTGTTTACATTATGCCATTTTTTATTCTGGTTACTTTAGAGATTTCCTCTTTATTTTTGGTTTTTAGTCATTTGACTGTTATGTATATAGGTGTTTTGTTGTTGTTATTTCATTGGTCTATTGTTTTTTGTTTTGCATTTATCCTGCTTGGTATTTACTGAAGTTTTAATAGTCTATGTTG
>NW_006408655.1:2286885-2287426 GCF_000296735.1 Chrysochloris asiatica
GGTATGCTTGTAGCTTGGCTATATGGCCATGATTGCTGTTTCTTCTTGGGTAATGTGGGGAGAAAAATCTCCTATGTCCAGTAAAAGTGATCAAAAGGCCCAAAAGTAAAAGCAATATAGGAGCAGAGCCAAGAGCCTTCACTTTGAGACAAAAATGAAACTGTGTGTACCCTAGAAGCCTCCAGTAGTAGGTTGAGTTGTCCACTCGATCAGGCCCCTCTCCTAGTCACCACCATAGAGGTGCACAGATAGATATTAAGTTAGTGGAAAAAAAAATTGTTAGCTCTTTTTGTCTCTGAAGACCAGTTAAGTATCTGTGTGTGCAGCGTGATTCTTGAAATAGTTGTATCTTATTATGTTGGGGTTTTACAGATTGTTCATATGTTTTGTCTGTCAGAACAAACCTGCTTTTTTCTTTCTGGGTAGGCAGGGGTTAGGTGTCCCATACAAGTTAACTTTAGGGCTGGGACCTACAGGCAAAAGTCAAAAGCTACAGCCAAAGGATCTGCCCTTGGACTGATGGGGCATTTTCTCTCTATGC
>NW_006408655.1:2289784-2291081 GCF_000296735.1 Chrysochloris asiatica
CCCCACCCTAGCTGCCATCAGCCCCGCCTCTTCTCCCCATCCCTTTTTTTTCTCATTACCTCTTAAAACTCCAATTTCAGGAGAGTTAGATAGTTTAATGTTCCACAGATGGATTACTAAAGCTGTCTTATAATAATGTTTTTCATCTTCTTTTTCTTTCTGCTCTTTCTATTAGAAATTTTCTATTTATCACTCTTCAATTTTATACAGCCTTTCTTTTGACATCTTAAATCTGCTGTTAAATTAGTCTACAATTTTTGATTTTAGAGATTTTACTATTCAAAATGCTATAATTTTCATCTTGTGCTCTCTTATAGTTTCCATTTCTGCTAATACTCCTGCTCTTTTCATTCATTTTATGGTATTTTCGTTTACATCTTGAGTATATTTATACTAGCTCTTCCGAAGTTTGTGCTAATTCAGACATCTGGGTAATCTTGGGTTTGGATTCTATTGACTTTATGTTTTTTTGACTAAAAAACAGTTTTCTTTTTTTCATGTTATGTAATTCTTATTGTGCACTGGACACTGTGGCTAATATAATGTAAAGAATCTGGATTTTGTTTTATACTGAAGAATCTTAACTTTTGTTTTCTAATAGGCAGTTAACTTAGCTAAACTCAAAGGTATAATTCTGTCTTCCCTATTGTGAGTAGCAACTTAAGTTTCCCCTTGCTTTTTACTTTCTAATTATTTCTTTTCAACTGGATCACTGGCATATATGCTATGTATGTGTAGTTCATAGACTAGGCAAAGATTTGGGAGGAGTTTAAAAACAGATTGCATCTTCCTTTTTAAAGAGATCCTTTCAGTGGTGTTTTTCTCTTCATTCTTAAGCCTCTCTAGCAGATAATGGACCCCATTATTTGAGTTCCCAAAACCCTGAGCTACTTGAACTAGAGAATGCTTTCACACAGAAAGCTGCATAAACACAAATCTCACCCGGAATTTCTCCTTTAAATTTCTGTTTGTTTTGCTCGCTTTTCAGTGCCTTCACATATATTTTTTTTTTTCACTTTTTTTGGTTTACATTTTATAGCTGTTATGTATTAAAGTCAATGATTCTGCCATTGCTTGAAGAGTAATCTGCACGGACTTTTAATAGCTAAAGTAATGAGAAATATGTCCAATATGTCCTTAAGGTATCTTGTTTTCCTGTATAATTATAGCATTTATTATAAAACAAGCATCAAAAAATGAGCAATTTAAAGCTAAATTGGTAAAAGTCAATTTTTTTTGTGGTAGATCAACAGAATTTTACATTGATTGTTGGAACAATTAAATTTATTGACTTCTT
>NW_006408655.1:2291768-2296432 GCF_000296735.1 Chrysochloris asiatica
ATCAAGGGAGAAGAGTACAAGCAGAATGCGGGACCTTATCCAGGGAAGCAGTGACACCAGAGATGGAGGCAGAGATGGGGACATGGAGAGAGGGAGCATCTGAGGACTCTAGATTCATGTGAAGAGAGGGACTGAGAGCTGGTGGCCAGGAAGCAGACTTTCAGAATGTGCCCTTTGGTGGTGTAAATTATTATATACGCCTGAGTGTTTTTTGTTTTTTTGTTTGTTTTTTTTAAGAGCTAAAATGAGTAGAGAGAAATACTGTTAACTGATGGTACAGGGAGGGGATTATAATCATTGTAATGAAACAAGGTGTATGATTTTTTTAATGTAAAACTGATGATCTGCTCTGTAAACTTTCACTCAATTCACAATAAAAATATTAAAAAAAAAAACAAAAAACTCTAGGTAAATGCTGCCCTCTGATCTTCTATAGTTGATTATGCTGAGAAGTGTGTACCTTCTTGGAATTATTGTTTACCTTATATATTTGTTGTTGTTGTTAAGTGTCTTTGAATCAGTTCCAACTCACAGTGAGGATGTGTAGGAATTCGAATGAGTGGCTGATGGATTTAAACTGCTGATTTTGTGGTTAGAAGCCCAATGCTTATCCTACAGTGCCACACCAGAACTCTTTATATATCTGTCTGTTATTTGGCTGAAAGTTTAGTCATGGGGATGGGTACAGTTCCAGTCTTGAATGGGCCATGATCTTTGGGGTTCCACCAGGCTCTAACAGACCTGTAAACCTTGTTGTTGTTTTTTTATGATTTTGAGTTTTGTTCCACGTTCATCTCCTACTCTACCAAGGACCTTCTTTGTGATCCCTTTCAGAGTATCAGTAGTTGTAGCTGAACACCACCTAGTTCTTGTATTCTCAGAACAAATGAACAAATAAAAATATGCTGTTTGTATACTACTCAGTTCATGCTGTGAAATAAATCAATTAAAATGTCTAGTTTATTTCCTGATGAAATTTCTTTTCAATACATGTTGTTATTGTTAAGTGCCATCAAGTCAGTTCCAACTCATAACGATCCTGTATAGGGTTTCCAAGTAGTGACTGGTGAGTTGGAACCACTATCTTTGAGATTCAAACTGATCTTGCGACCTTGCCATCCATGCTTTATCTCACAAGGGCACATGGATGAATCAAGTAATTCATA
This sequence comes from Chrysochloris asiatica, assembly GCF_000296735.1. Classification (NCBI taxonomy): domain Eukaryota; kingdom Metazoa; phylum Chordata; class Mammalia; order Afrosoricida; family Chrysochloridae; genus Chrysochloris; species Chrysochloris asiatica. Next base: position 2,292,935 of record NW_006408655.1, read on the forward strand.
GTAAACCTAAGCCTTGTGGTTTGTACTTAGTTTATCAGTGACTAGATTTACATGTCAACTTGAAAGTTCATTGATAAACAAAAATATGTAGCAAAGGAGTGTCCAGGAGCCCTGGTGTGGCACTACAGGATAAACACTGAACTGCTAACCACAAGATTGATGGTTGAAACCCACCAGCCACTCCTTGGAAACCATATATAGGGTCAATATGAGTCAGAAGTGACTTGATAGCACTTAACAACAATAACAACAACAGGGAAAACATAGATTGTGAAGACTCATGATTAAGGGTATGTATGTGGATAGATGTTTAAATTTGTTCTTTGAAACTACTTACATATATGATATCTGGCAATTTATGTTGGTAGAAAACATTCAAAACACCTGCTGTAAAGGACTGCCATTGAGTCGGTTCTAACTCGTAGTAATCCCGTGTAGGGTTTTTGAGGAACAGCTGATGAGTTTGGACTGCCAATGTTCTGGTTCAAACCAGCCTTGAGGTCGAGTGCTTACCTATGCATGTTGTATTTCAGAGAATAGTGCCACACTAGGTATTATCTTTCTATTGCTACTGAACCAATGACATTTTGGCAACAATGGAGGACCAAATTGGTTTGTGGTGGTACTTTGTTCTCTTTAGAATCTTAAATTCTTCTTGTTTTTTTTTCCTGCAAAAAGGATTACAGTTTCAATGAAATAAGTTCTGTAATATTTATTTGTGCTTATAAAGTAGCCTGGGTCAAAGTAAACAGTCATTATATGATTTTCCTTAAATCAAAATTATGATGTGATGCTGAAATGAAACAAGAATAACAAATGCCAGTGTTTTAGAAACCTCTCATAATGGATTGGTTGTGAGAGCTGATAATAATCGATTACTTCCTTTAAAATAAATATTGCATTCTTCTTTTTGAGGTGACTTAAAGTGACTAATTTACACATAACAAATAGAATAGATTAGACTGAGCACTTTGAGGATACAACTGTGTCATTCCGCCCCCCCCCCCCCCCATCCCTATTCTATAATCTAACACAGTGTCTGGCCCTGATAAGAAAATAAGAAAAACTAATTTTCTTAATAACATTTTATTACTACAAATACATTTAAAAAATGCTTTATTGTGAATTATGTGATAGTTTACATGGGAGAACATTAGCTTTACATTCATCCTATCGTATGTCATTTCATTACCATGGTTACAATCCCATCCATGCATCATCAACCAACCAAAGGGTATACCCTGCAAGCCAAACAGCCCCCCTCTCTCTCTGGGTTTAGAGTCTCCAGCTGCTCCATCTCTCCACATCATCATCTCTGCCTCCATCTCTGGCATCACTGTTTCTCTGGGTAGAGTCCTGTGCTCTGCTCTTCTCTCTTGATGGTGTCAGGGACCTCGGCTCCTGGACTGAAAAGTCAACACTCCCCTCCTTTTGCTACAAAACATCTGCCTTTACATTAGCAACCCTCCCAGTCAGTCCTGATAGCAATTATTCACTATTGTACCACATAAGTGCTATCCCCATCTTCTTTCATGAGCCTCACCCAGACAGATTAGATACTACTCAGTGGAGATTCTACTTTCCTCTGCGCCCTCTGAATCTAGGCTCCCTCTGGAAAGCTTGCAAGCCAGTCTCTTCTTGCCTTTTTAGCAACTCCCCTCCTATTTTGGGTATCCAATGTCCAAGTTGTCTATCCCTGTCTACCCTGGGTATCAAGGGGGTGGGAATGATCCTCACTGTAAAGATTTGTTCCCTCTTTTGAGCTACTACATCCATAGGTGTAGGTCAAGTTCATCAAATTGTATCAGATTACTGTTTTTTTTTTCCCTCTTCTTTCTTCTTCTAGTTGAGCTCTGATCATCCATTCATTGAAGCCAGGTCAAGTGGGTATTATCTGCAAGTGTGGGTGTTCTTGTGCATATGCCCTCTCTTCTTATCAGCTGGACACTTCACTCGCCACTCTAGTCCTCTATGGCTATGTCACTGACTTTGGGCCCAAGAGTCCCCAGGTCTTGCCATACTGCTGAACAACCAGGTCTTCACTCGGGTTCACAGGAGTCTATTGAAGGTGGTAGGACTTAGCTCGCAGCTTCATTGCTGTTTTTCCCTCACTTCCCCTTGTCAGTAACCAATGTGATCACCAGTCAGAGCGCATGTCTGATCATGTATTCTCATTAAGTCTTAGTCTTGCAATGGAGTTTGCCCTGAGGGGACCTGACCACTTGCCTTGATGTCTCCTCGGTGAGCAGCTTGCTTGCACTTGTAATAGTCAGTACAAATACATTTTTTGCACCAAAAAATAATTTAGATTGTTGAGTTTCTTATTGTTATCTTTTCCCACATTATTGTAATATTTCATAGTTTTGATATTGATCTTCAAAGCTTGATACATTTTCTATTTTAATGTGTAATAATTTCTTGGATAAGTACAACCCCGTTCTTCATTTTAAAAAAACTAATTTTTGATCTTCTGCTTCCTAAGTGAGTCTTTTTCTTTTGAGAATCTTAATTTAAAACATTGTTAGGATACCATTTTTAAGGAGAGAAATGACTAGACTAGAGACTCTTAAGATGAATGTCCTGCTTTTGATTGTCTTTATATTTAAAATTACTAGCACATAATAGAAAATCAGTATATGCTGAATTAAATCAATGAAGAGTGATTGCTTGGGTTATCAAATATGTATTTTTAAAATAATAAGTATGCTTCTAGTATTTTTTGGCTAATAAACTGTCAATCAGATATATTCATATAATGATAGCAATTAGCTCAGTATTTGTTTGCATACTTTATAAAAAATATCAAATATAACTTTCAGAGACTTACTTAAATGTATTGATAATTCTTTTTTTCCCCTACTTTCTTCATGAAATTGTCTTACACGTGTTAACATATTTAGATTTGCTTTTTTGGTTACTATTTCTGATAGCTATTGGGCAGTGTTTTGAGAAGCTGAATATTTTGCAATTATTCTCACTGACAAGGATTTTTTGAAGGGCTACTCATCAGTGAGTAGCCACCTACCCACGACTCACTGTAGCAAAGGAGTTTGTGCCCAGTGCTGATTGAATTCGCTTTCCTTAATAGCTGCTGGGACTGATTATGAATATAAAGATAATTTTTTCGAATATAACATATTTGACAGATGTCTTTTTCCTCAGATTTTATATTTTTTCCTGACCTTGCTTTCTTCCAATTATGATCATTCAGTTTCCACAAAATAGTGACAATAATGTTGTTGATGTTGTGTGCTTTCGAGTCAGTTCTGACTCATAGTGACCCTTGCTAGGATTTCTGAGAGTGATTGGTGTGTTTGAATTACAATTAATTGGTAGTTACTAATCCAATGCTTATCCTGCAGTGTCATACCAGTGACAATAAGTGTTGTTGTTAGTGCTGTGGAGTCAGTTCTGATTCATAGCAACCCTGTTTAAGGTTTCCGAGTGACAATAATAAATAACCTATAATTAGAGTTCTGGTGTGGCATTGTAAGATAA